>NW_027206435.1:0-260000 GCF_024711535.1 Dipodomys merriami | reverse complement strand
GTGTGTGTGTGTGTGTGTAAGGCGAGTTATGTTTATCATTGAAATCAAGGATAAGGAACTTGGTTATTTTTTCTGAGATATACATTATGGTGTTTCTTTGTTGGAGGTAGGCTTGCCTTTGCCTGATGTGTACATTTCAGCTCAATTTTTCAATTAAAGTTTCTTAATTATTATTGAACATATAGTGCTCTGATATTGCTTTGTCTTTTGTCTGCCACCTAGGATCTTCTTTTCCTCTTAAATGTTAACATTCAGTATAAATTTTTACCTCCTGACTGATTTTCTCCTTTAATTTGCATTTTGAAATAACTACGATAATATCTTAGATCTCTGTATTCATGAAGAAAAACCATTTTGAATTCTCTGTTTAATGTAATAACACCTGGACAGATTTTTTAGCACCAAGACCTTAAATTTTCTTTTGTAGTTTTAGTTTAAAATAGCCCTCCTCCATGTTTTTAGCATGGGTAGACAAAGAATTCCCACAATGTCTTACAACTTTTATCTTTCACTTTCTCTATGCTTGTTTGTCCCTGCTAAATTTTTCTGGATGCCTGTATTAGCTACCCCAACCCTTGCAAAGCTGTTGCTGCTACCCAATTTCCTGCCACTACAACTCAGCAATTTCATTCACAGTTACCCTTTCCCTGGTACTCCCTTTCTATGCTATTCATTTTGCTACCCATAATTCTTAACACTATGTTTCCAGCCACCTGATTCCTGACAACCCTGTCTCTGCTACCACATTCCTAAACAAAGCAAGGCAAGAGTAGTCACAGACAGTCGACTTGGGTACTCCTCTTGCAGGCACAATTGGAAGTTATTCCTCATGTATTTTCATAAGGAACTAACTAGTGGTGGAAAGAAAAGAGGTTATTCAAAGGAGACTAAAATCTAAGTATATCAACTTATAACTTATTGCTAGGAAAAGGTCCTAAGGTGAAAGCTAATGAGAAAAGAAAATTTGACAAAAATATTGGGGATGATATAAAAGTTTAGCTTAGTCTCTTGTGCCAGTGATCTGAACTAATTTATGATATAGATATGTAACTAGTTTGCATTTTAAAAAGTTTATGAAGTTGCACATTTATGTGGTACTTATATTATTTATGAAACAGTTGCATACGATCATGTTAATGATATTCAGTAGTTTATGCTTTATTATATGCTCATTACTCTGCCTTTGGCAATATGAATTGAGCTCTCTAAAAATAAATGGAATTTCATTGTCAAATTCTACAAGGAGATTACTAAGGCTAATACCAAAACGAAAGCTGGTACAAGAAAACTGAACAAAACTACAAGTTCGAAAGGAAGGGGTCAGTGGTAAGGGCTATGATAAAAGAGAAATTCTTCACCATAGAATCTTGGAAGAATAGAATGTGTCTTGTTGAATTACTAGCTTTTTAAACATTCTTAGAAAGCAGAACATGATTTTTGATTCTTGATTTTTGGAGCCTCTTTAATGAGTGGTTAAACAAAAAAATTATCAAAATGACTGAAAATCCACTGACATGAATTATTAGATTAATATTATACTCAAAGTTGCCTTGAGATACAGGCAGGCTGGATTCCTTTCCTATTAAGTTAATGGAATAAGTTTCCTTTTGGATGGTTTTACAGTCCATGACACTTGTTCCAAAACAAGGAAAGATACTGTAGAGAAAAAAAGAGGAAGGAGAGGCAAGGCTGCTGAAATTAGCATGTTTCCCATTTGGACTTTACTTGGTTGTTACTACAAAGAATTAGAATTTCACCTTAAGATAATTTCAAAATGGATGTGCTAAAGGATAACTCCGAAATGTAATATTTAATGCTGTTTGATTACTTGAAGACAAAGGTTTACAGAAAACTGTCATGTACCAATAAACATCTAGAAGAAATATAATTTTAAAATTCACATGTTCAAAGAAAACCCTGGCATGAAAGTCTGTGAGTCACTTATCTCCAAATAGGAAGTGGCCCTGTGGCTCAATTGGGAGAGGGCTCCCCTTGAGCTCAAGCCCCATGACTGACAAAAGAAATTTTAAAGAATTAAACCATTAGGGCTGGAAGGAGACTCGGTGGTAGAATGTTTGTCTTGCATGCATGAGGTCCTGGGTTCAATTCCTCAGCACCACATAAGCAGAAAAAAATGGAAGTGGCACTGTGTCTGAAGTGGTAGTGCACTAGCCTTGAGATGAGCAGCTCAGGGACCGCACCCAGACACAGAAATCAGGCCCACCTACCAACAACAACAACAATAAAAATTAAAACATCAAACAGCCTGAAGATGTTGTCCAGAATAATGAATGCAGCATTATCCGTTTACATGACTTAGTGAATTAAAACCTAGTTTACCAGGGGAGATGGTGGGCATTTTGTGTGTGTGCCAAAGCCTTCAAAATTATTTTGTAATTTCCCAGGGAGGGAGAAAGGAGGAAATGGGGGGGAGGAGTGAGGTTTTTGATAGACTTGCCTTTTGATTCACTGATTGTTTTCTGGAGTCAAATTCAGAGAAATTCTGCTTGCAATCCTAGTTGCATGGGGAATGAAGAAGCCATGTCCTGGAAGTGGTTTTGTCCTGTCCTTGGCCTGGTTCTAACCACCACTGGATAAGTCAAGTCCCACTTCAGGACCAAGATGGCTTGAAGAATACTGATCCATTGGGCAGGTGGACCTAACCACAGCCAGAATAGGCAGAAAATGCAATTCCGAGGGCAGCACTGGAAATCTACACCAGGCAGAGATTTTTTAATATATATTTTAACGTAAAAATACTGTACAGAGGACTCAGAGTTACAGGACCAGGTAATGAGTACATATCTTATAGAGCATTGTTATCTCCTCCTTTGTTTTTCCCCTGCCATGTTTTCCAAATCCTCCCTCGTCGACCCCTGCCTGACATT
This sequence comes from Dipodomys merriami, assembly GCF_024711535.1. Lineage (NCBI taxonomy): Eukaryota > Metazoa > Chordata > Mammalia > Rodentia > Heteromyidae > Dipodomys > Dipodomys merriami. Next base: position 257,112 of record NW_027206435.1, on the reverse strand, counting down.
GTAAATTCATTTTCAACACAGTGTCCTGTACATCTCATTGTCACAATGGGTCAACCTGCAACCAGCTATTTCCCTTCCACTCTCCAAATTACATTTATATATATATATATATATATATATATATATATATGCTATATAACTATATCTATATCTATATCTATCTATCAATCAATCAATCTATCTATCTATGTATCTATCTATCTATGTATCTATCTATCTATCTATCTATCTATCTATCTATCTATCTATCTATCTATCTATCTATCTATCTATCTATCTATCTATCTATCTATCTATGTATGATCCAGAACACTTGAATCAAATACAGTGAAAACAGGGGTATACCGTGGGGGGATGAACCTACAATAGAATCACATAGTGCATTATAAGCATATTAAAAACCAAAGAAAGAAAGGAAAAACCACTTGTGTTTCTGACTTGGGGTACATTTCGCTTGTATGTTCATATGTTTTTAGCCTTTGATCTTCTCTGCTTGTCCTAGACATGTTCTAATCCTTGCAAACAAAGGTAAAACAAGGCAAACATGGGTCCTATGTTTCTTTGGGTCTGGCTTACTTCACTTAATATAATTTTTTGCCAAGACTTTCCATTTCCTAACATATGGAACAATGTCATTCTTTCTGATGGAAGCGTAGAATTCCAGTGTGTGTGTGTGTGTGTGTACACCACATTTTGTTGATCCATTCATCTGCTGAGGTGCATTGGGGTTGGTTCCGTATCATAGCTATGGTGAATAATACTGCAATAAACATGGTTGTGTTGGTAGCTTTGTGATCATTTGGGTAAGTGCCCAAAAGTGGAGTTGCTGGGTCATTGGGAAGCTCTAGAAGGAGTCTTGAAGAAATTCCTTACTGCTTTCCAAAGTGGTTAAACAAGTTTACACTCCTACCAATAATGAAGTAGGGTTCCCTTTTAGCCACATCCCCACCAGCATCTGTCATTATTACATTTCTTGATTATAGCCATTCTAACTGGAGTGAAGTAAAATTTCAATGTTTTGATTTGCATTTCTTTTATGACTAGAAAAGTTGAGTATTTCTTCAATTGTCTAATGGACATTTTTTATTTCATCTTCAAAGAAGTCTCTCCTTAAGTCTTCAGCCCACTTAATTATTGGGCAGTTGTTCCTTTGAGGATTTGTTGTTGGAGGATTTATGATTTTGAGTTCTAATTATATTTTAGATATAAGACTTTGTCTGTTCTATGACTCATGAAGAACTTCTCCCAGTAAGTGGACTTTCTATTGATCTTGCTATCTATGAGCTTTACCTTGCAGAAGCTCTGCTCTTTCATGCAATCCCATTTCTCCAATGTTTCTTTGATTTGTTTTGTTTCTGGTTCTCTATTAAGAACATTTTGGCCTGTGCTAAAGAGCCCTAGAGTTCCTCTTATTTTTCATATAATGTTTTCACGGTGTCTGCTTTTATTTTGAGGGCTTTGATCCATTTGGACTTGATTCTTATGCAGACTGATATATATATATATATATATATATATATATATATATATATATATATATATATATATATATATATATATATATATATATATGGATCTAGCTTTAGTTTTCCACAGGTGTTTAACCAATTTTGCCAACACCATTTACTGAAAAGGCTGCCTTTCTTCCATTCTATTTTTTAGCTCCTTTGTCAAAGATTAGGTGGCTATAGGTCACTTGGTTCTTTTCTGAGTCTTCTGTCCTATTCCATTGGTCCTCAGGACTGTTCTTGTGCCAGTAGCTAGATGTTCTTATTACTATGGCTTTTCGCTTCAGTTTGAAATTTGGATATTGCTCCAGTGCTGTTCTTTTGGCTAAGGATTGACGAACCTACAGCCAGCATTATACTTAATGGTGAAAAGTTAATGTCATTTCTCATAAATTCAGGAAAGAGATAAGGATGTCTTCTCTCTCCACTCCTCTTGAATTTAGTATCAGAATGCTAGCAGGGATAATAAGACAAGATCTAAACTTAAAGGAAATCCAAACAGGTAAAGATGAAGTAAAACATACAAGATGACCAATGGAATAGAATTGAAAACCCAGAAATGAACCTACAGTCCCATAGGCATCTAACTTTCAATAAGGCAGCTAAAAAAATAGAATGGAAGAAAGACAGCCTCTTCAGTAAATTGTGCTGGCAAAACTGGTTAACTAATTGTAGAAAACTAAAGCTAGATCCTTATTTATCACCCTGCAGTAGTATCAACTCTAAATGGATCAAAGACCTCAGAGTCAAAGCAGACACTCTGAAAATATTACAGGATGGAATAGCAGAATCTCTAGGTCTCCTTGTCACAGTCTGAAATTTTCTTAATAGAGATCCAGACACACAAAAAATCAAAGACAAATGGGACAAATGGGATTGCATGCAATTGCAAAGCTTCTGCATGGCAAAGGACATAGCTAGCAAGATCACTAGAAAGCCCACGGATTGGGAGAACATCTTCACTTGCCATATAATAGACAAGGGTCTCATATCTAAAATATACCTGGAACTCAAAAAATTAAATCCCCCAACAACAAATCTTCAAAGAAACAACTGCCCAATAAATAAGTGGCCTAAATACTTAATGAGAAATTTCACTGAAGAGGAATGAAGGATGGCCAATAAACGCATGTAGAAATGCTCTTTAGTAATGAAAGAAATGCAAATCAAAACAACATTGAAATACCATCTCATCCAGTTAGAATGGCTATAATCAAGAACTCTAATAACAACAGACGATGGAGGGGATATAGACAGAAGGGAACCTTACTGCACTATTGGTGGCAGTGTAAACTTGTTCAACCACTTTGGAAAGCAATATGGAGGTTCCTCAAAAGACTCCACATAGAGTTCCCCTATGACCCATCAATCCTACTTTCTGGCATTTACCCAAATGTTCACAAACAAGACAACACTAAAGCTTCCAGCACGACTATGTTTATTGCATCATTATTTACCATAGATAAGATATGGAACCAACCCAGATGCCCTTCAGTAGATGAATGGATCAAGAAAATGTAGTATATATACACAACAGAATTCTATGCCTCCATCAGAAAGAATGACATTGCCCCATTTGTTAGGAAATAGAAAGACTTGGAAAAAATTATATTAAGCGAAGTAAGCCAGACCCAAAGAAACATAGGTACCATGGTCTCCCTTATTTGCTAACTAGAATATGCCTGAGTAAATCAGAATATGTCAAATAAGTTGATGTTAGGGAAATGAAAGGTTAGGTATGTATTCAATTTTTTTTTATTTCATGAGATTGTTTCTTTATATTGTTGCTTTATATGTCCCTTTATATGTCCCGTTGTTGCTTTATACGTCCCTCCCCCATGGTATAACCCCTGCTTTAACTGTATTTGATGTCCGTATAATTTCTGGATGGGAATGGCAAAAACAAATCGTTTGACTACGGATACAGGTGGACCCATTGCAACAATAAGATGTACAAGTCATTATGTCCAAATCGAACTTTACAACTTTGGTGGGGGGGAGGAGGATTGGGTGGGGCAAGGGAGGTAGATGGGAAGGGATGGATAGGGGAAACAAAGTAGAAGGCTACAATGCTTGACAGGAAATGTACTCATTATCTTGCCCAGGTAATTTTAACCCTTATGTACACTATTTTCACCAGAAAAAATAATAAATTAAAAAAAAAGAAAACAAGAAAAAAACCCCATGAACATTACATGATCTTGTATTTAATGGACTCCATGGACTCCACTCCCAAGTTACTTGAGATGATCAGAAACTCTGGTGAACTAGCAGAAAATATTTTTTTCTAAATAAAACCATCCAAGAAAGGAATAAAAATAAACAAGAAAGGAATACACAGTTGGAAATTTGGGCTAATTTTGTCATTATGTTTTGAGAAGTCAAGTTTCCTATAGAAATGCAACTCATATATAATCCTCAGTTGTGTTTTAAATGTTGTCTTAATTAAAGATCATTTCTAGATGCAAAAGCGCTCATGATTCTGAACCAAAAATTTGAAAAAATAAGCATCATTCTGTTAAATTCCAAAGAAATGATGAAGGATTACAAAAGTTTAAGCCTGGAGAAATAGGAAAGTTCATTTAATGTAGGACTTTGTAGATCTGGCTAAATTAGAATTTAGATTTAAAATAGATATTTTTTTGTAATTTAATATTCTATATGATAATACAAAATTATTTTCAGGTAAAAGATTTAATTTACAAACTCACAAATGATTCTGGCATTCTAATTGACTAGAGTAGTCTTTCAAGTGAGGTATAATAAGAAATTAGTTGATAGATAATTCCAACAGTTCATGTGTAAAATGATAATGTGAATAATCTAGACAAATAGCCAACAAATTGATTGTATTAATTTATAAATATAGAAACAGAGCAATCTTTTGAGACTTTGGTGTAACATGGTATGAAGAGTAATTGGGTGACATCTTTTTTTTCTACCTATACATATCATAGGAAGAAATTTCCTTAATTATGTACCTCTGTATACAATGAGAAAAATGCTACGTTTGAGGTTTGTTTTTATTTTGTTTTTGTTGATTGGTTTGTCCTTGGGCTTAACCTCTGGTCTCGGGCACTGTCCCTGAGCCTGTTTATGTTCAAGGCTATTGCTCTACAACTTGAACCTCAGTGCCACTTGGGTCTGGCTTTTCCTTATGAGTTTATTGGAGATAAGAATTCAAGGAAATTTCTTGCCTGGGTGGGTTTTCAACCATAATCTTGAAATCTTAATATTAAGATGTACAGATCTCTTGAATATCTATGGTAGATTATATATATAATAAAATAAATAAAAATAAAAATAAATAATATTTGCAAGTGTTCTGATCTCAAGAAAACCACTGCGGGGAAAATGATATAGGAAAGTTTAGTGTAGAATTCTTTCCACAATAGGAAGGGCATGACATTAGCAGAAGTGTAGTATTTTTTCACAATAGTGATAAAGTAGTCATGATGTGAATTTAGGGAATTTTAAGGCACACCTTACAAGTTGGAAATTGTTGTGCTAGGATGATTTGTCGGCATAAAAACTTGGGATTGATTCTTATAGAAATAATAGCTTACTCTGATGAACAAATGTTTACTCTTACGGAATTATTTATTGGAAGTGGCACTGTGGCTCAAGCGGTAGAGCTCTCACCTTGAGCTGCAGAGCACAGGGACAGCGCCCATGCCCAGAGTTCAAGCCCCATGACTGACCAAAAAAAAAAGGAATTAATTATTATAGATACTTCATAGTTTTATCCTCTACAAGAACGTGTCTATTTTTTCTGTTGGCTTTTAAATATGTAATGCCTCAATAAAAACTGCATCTATTGCAGAATTAAATATAATGCAAACAGGTACTATTTTGAATGTCTCTGGTATGGCATGTTCAGAATTTGAAAATGAGTAGTTAGTAGTCTTAGGAATGTTGAGGAGCAGATATATTCTGTCCTCTTAACAATTAGTCAGTTTTCAGTTTTCAGTTAGGAGTTTCCATAGAATTGAACTGTTTCCTGTTTTAGTATGAGACAATACTAAAATAATATTTTTTCAAAGTAATGGCAAGTATATTCTGAAAATATTGTATAGTTTGATAGCATTCCAGTTGATGTTCCTCTGATAAAGAAAGAGTAAATTCAAGTTAGCAGCCAAAATGTTCATTTTTTAAAAAGGTAATACACATAGAATAATATTTACTTACCAATACAGTGAAATTATATTTTATGCAGCTCATTTTTAACTTAATTTTATTAAGGTCATATATAGAAAAGGTTGCAGTAATTGTAAGGTATTGAATACATAACATGTCAAAATTTTTACCCCCTCTCTCATTTTTCTCACACTTTTCTTTACCCCATACCCCTCACAAGTTATAATGTAAATTTCCAACATGTTGTCCTGTGAGTATGGCTATTGCATTGGTTTACCTTTTGTCCTTTGTCTCGCCATTTTATTGTTCTGCTTCCCTTGCCAAATGAACATAAATGTATATACAATACACAGAATACTGAAATCAAATACAACAGTGGCCAAACCATAGGGGAAAACACAAAAGAAAAAAGAAATCACATAGTATATTAAAAACAACATCCACAAAGAAAAACCTCTCTTTCCATATCTAGGAGATTATTTTGCTCAGCATCATTTTATATGGTCATTTATTCCTAGCTATTGAGCCATTCTACTCATCTGCTAGGACTATTTCCTATTTATTATTAATTTTTATTATTAATAACTTTTTCCTATTACAAATGAGGGAAACCATGGAATCTGTTTCTTTGTGTCTTACTTATTTTTCTTTGTAGGATTTTTCCAAGTCTTTCCATTTCCTTATGAATAGGAAGCATAGGATTACTCCGTATATATATAAACCACATTTTGTCAATTCGTTCATCTACTGAGTGGCATATTGGTTTAAAACATGATTGCATGTAAATATCACTTAAGGCCATTCAAAAATGACAGATTCCACCTCACCAGATATAATATCATGATTTCTAAGTAAGATAATATTTTATGGTGGTACAAGTTTTGAGATATAGGATGAGTCTAATGTATATCTTTAACTGAATTAAGCAGGAAGATATCCAATATCATGTAGGACTAAAGTGGTAGTGACAAAATATTTCCCTTGAGAAAGATATAGGAGGCTGCCAGAAGTATGAAGTAGTTCAGATAATTTTGAAGAATTTAGAAATGCAAGCTCAATTATGTCTCTTTAAATAATAATTATGTAAGTGGAAGGGCAAAAGAAGGGTAAGAGAAGAAAATAACTGACAGCAGATCATTGTCCCAAGTTAGAGAATAAAAAAACATAATCTATAACTTCCAAGTTAAAGAGAAACCAATATAATACGTCCCACTTAATTTAGGTACATGCAAAATATTTACTTGGCTTTTCCCTAGTTAATGATCCAAAATAAATGAACATTTATAAGAAAAGTTATGTGATTGCAATTGCTTCAACTTGAACACTAATTGTGATCAGCCCTTTTTTTCTCACTTTGTACTTGGAAAATTGTCCCTAAGTTGATGATGTTGTGGCTGATTAGATTCAGAGTTAGGGGCTTCTACTTGTACAATTAGCCCAGAATAGTTTAAAGCAGTTTTCCACCCAAGATATCCAACTAACATTGTCTGAATCTGTACTTTGAACACACACTCACACCTGAGCACATTATTTGAAATTATAATTCAGCTTTCCTTGGCACATTCTACTTTGTGCCTTTGTCTTCTTTGCATATGCCTTTTGAGTTCATAGTTGCTCTATTTCCATTTCTTCTATACAAACTGCTCAGAACATTGTTCAACTACCACTTCTTATTTGTACAGGCCCAGTCTGTGTATGAAGGTTCTTTGTCCATGTTAAGCAATAGGGTAATACTAACTCTCTGAGAAGAAAAGTTCCACAATATAACCCTATGCCCACATTAAAGGATGTAGAATTGAAAGCATTTTGAGACAGTGATATTAGAATTGAAAGGCTCCTTAGGGACATTTTCCTGGAGTTCATCAGTTTACCCAGGAGAAATATAAATATCCACAAAATTTGGAGCTAATTAGTAAGTATCCGAATTAACATTAGATCCTAGATGTTGTGTTAATACAAGTCAAGATTGTATTATTGTTAAATCAGAATCCTTCAATCCTTGACAATGTGTATGAGAAAGTGAAAGAAAGACATTAAATCAAAATATCTTATCTTTTTAGTCATTTAATCCTAGTGGTGAGAGTAATGTCTGAACTTTTCCATTCATTAAAAGCTTGAAGTTTATAAGAACATTTTCCTACATAAAAGAATTTGTGTCAGGTTTGTTCACACAGCATGGAGATATACCTAACAAGAATTAGAATTCAATAGTGTATATGGAAGTTATGATGTGTCAATGGCTACTGAGGCATTTTCTGTTCTAAAGAGGAATCAATTCCAGGAGTCTTCAGTCACATCAGTAAAGCTGTATGTTTAACCTAATACTTGGTTTTACTTGTCCTACATTTATAATGAGTAGGCTGATAAGATATCCAAACATATCTAAATATTTTTCAATAAAATCCCAAACTGATATGGATAGATGGGTCACTAATTGGAACTGTAGGACAAATTAGGCTTGTTTGTGCTGTAGTTCAATCTATAATCTCCTGGCTAAATAAAGTTTTCAAAAATATTCACAGAATATCACTAAGAAAAGTTCATGATATTTATATCTGTGTAACATTTCTAAGGTCAGGATTTAAGCATTTGTTCCCAACATTTAGAATCAATAGGATCTGTTAAATTAATGGATCCAGAATTTTATGTATTCACATTCATATCTCAACATTTTATCAATATGACTTTCACCAAAACACTGTTCTTATTGAACTTGTCTATGTCCATTTACTTTTCAAATCCAAATAGTAGATTTCTTTCATTATCCTCCTGAAAATTCCTTCCTTCCCTTTCTTCTGTAAATCTGTGTTTGTTACTTTTTTGTTTCCTTATTTATCGCTTTCCTCCAATCTTGTCCACACTGGTACTCACATTGTTCACACATTCATCAGAACTTTCCTTTTCCTCTTCACTTTAATAATGTCCCTGATTTTATTATTATTTTTCATATTCATGGTCGTGAATATTTTGATGATGTCCAAACAGACCTATCTTTGCATCTAACATTAACCTTAGAACTATCAGTGAGTTTTTTTTCCTCTAAATCCATCTTTTCCACCTGTAGTCCTTATCACCAAGAATGTAACTAACACGGTTAGGAGACAGAGATGTGGAAAAGCTTTAGATTTACTCTTACTCTACCTCGATCCATTAGATAAGATGAATGATCAAGATTTTCTCAGTTTCTGTCACTAATGTAATTTCTATGTACTCCTTTTTATGCCCCTGACACCAGCCTATTGCAAATACTCGTCACCAGTCACTCAGTCCTAAAACAATTGTTTACAAAGTATGCATTTTCCCCCACAGTCTTTTTTATATTGGTCCTCTCCATCACCAAATGACTCTCCTTGTAAGCACACAGAGTGAAGAACTCAGACAAAAATTCTACTACCATTATTTACTCACAGCATTGACTATTGGTCTTACATTTCTCATCTGTAAATGGATATAATCTACCAGAAATATTGAAGAATATATTTGTTGACCTCTAGAGCAAGGCAAAAGAAAGTAAACAGTCATTACATTTCCTGCCTTAGCTTACAAATAAGGAAAGTGTCAAATTCAGTTTGTTGATATAAAGTCAGAAATAGTTTCATGCAGAAATAAAAATAAATTTTAACTCCTGCAGCTTGTGTCCTTTTATGGTAACTGCAGATATGTAAGTATTATTATGTAAAATTTGTCATGTATTTACAGCTGTAATGAAGAACATACTCTTAATATATCATTGGAAAAGTATCTATCTGAGAATGTTATTTGAACTAATCACACTAAGTTGAAATCTAGATCACAGCCAATCAAAATATGGAAATAAATGATTTTATTTATAAGCAAATAATACCACCAAGAACAGTGAGTATACCTTAGAAAGACTGCTGGAATAACATTAGGGTTTTTACTGTCTCTACCTGTTTATTTGATTGATTTCTTGATATTGAAACTCTCCTCTTTTTATTCTGGTTTTGTTTTGTTTTGTTTTGTTTTTGGTTCGTCATGGGGCCTGGAATCTGGGCCTGGCACTGTCCCTCTTGAGCTCTTCAGCTCAAGGCAAACGCTCTACCACTTGAGCTTTTTCTGCTAATGTGGTGCTGAGGAATCAAACCCAGAGCCTCATGCAGGCAAGGCCAGCACTCTGCCACTGAGCCACCTTCCCAGCCTTCCTCTTGTTATTGTTATTTTATGTAATCCAACGCTGTTAATAACTATGCATTCAACGTTGGAAATTTAGCTTCAAAGTTATCTAAAGTTTTTTTTTCCTTTTCAATCACAACATCGTCATTATCAGGATACACTGTGGTCATCATTCTCTCCACTCAAATTATTATTAGCATCATAAGTGCTAAATTATTGAACGTCGGATATGTGTCTATGATTTTACTATTATTTGTCTTTAGATTAATAATTTTAATGTTACCACTGCGCATGCATCCATATTGAAATTTTGAACAAATAAACAAAAAACCCCTAAACCATATCAGGTAGCTTGACTATGTGCCTATAACAAATTATGGAATAGATTTTTTGAAGCATTGCAAATTCCTAATCAGTATGAATTAACTTCCTCTCTCTCCTGAACTACAAACAAATATTTAAGAGTTTGGGCAGAACCTTTTCAAGTAATATACTGTAAATGTTACTACAATATCATGTGTATATCTAAAATTCCCTTGAAAGTAATAAACTCTACTTTATATTGAAATCTTAGTTATTTCATTCTAGGAAACTTTTAGAAAAATTGACTGTACCTTTGAAATGAAAAATGTCAAAAATAGTAACATAAAAGTTTTAGAGGGAGTCTGTCATATATATATATATATATATATATATATATATATATATATATACATATATATGTAAATGTTATGTGTAGAATAGTACATATTTAGAGATTGTCATCAGAAATATATACATATATCTAAATTTATTTGCAGAATGATATACATCATAGTGAAACAAACATCATAAAACATAATTAAAATTAAAAAAAAAAACTTCATGAAACCAAGTGCCGGTAACTCACCCTTATAATACAAGGTATTGTGGGTGCTGAGATATTAGAATTGTTTTCGAAACTAGCCCAGACAGAAAAGTACTTGTTAGATTCTTATCTCCAATTAACCAGTAAAAACAGGAATTAGCTCTTTTCCTCAAGTTGTAGAGTGCTGTCTTTTAGCATAAAAAGGCTTTGGGACAATGCCCAGGCCTTGCAAACAACACCCACAACTAATTGTATCACATTAATTTCACAAAAGCATCTTTTAACTGCTGTGAACATTTCTTAGAAACATGAATACACACCCCTGGAAAATGTTAAGTTAAAAAGTATAGAATATTTACGTCTATGTTAAAGACATAACTATTTAGATTGTTTAAGGTATTTAGGTAATGATTAGAATTTAAGAATAATGATAGGTAGGTCATATATTGGGACTGGTTTTTTATTCTATTTTACAATAGTAATAAAATTATATTTATAATGATTATATAAAATTATTGTTGCTTGCTACTTGAATTATCATAAGTGATAAATATTTTTAAATGATTTCCAAAGCAAAGGAGTATCAATTCTTTTGTAATTTCAAAACAATTAAGAAAATGATTTCAATGCTGCTTCACTCTAAGTCTATATTTGTTTTCTTGTTCTAATTTTCATATGTTAGTAGAAATTAAAATTCCAAAAATTTAATGGATATTGGCATTCAGGAACATCTTCACATACACTAATATTGGAGTTCCTTAAGTGGGATTGTTTTATTTCATTTGTTACTGTCAAAAATATATCAAGATTATTGTGTATTTTGTTCTTTTCACTGCTTTTGGCTCTTATCTTGAGAACAGGTTTTTCCTATCAAGGTAGAGATAAGCAATTGGATTAAACAAGTAACATATGACTTTCATAAAATGCAAATGCATAGATTTGTGTCTACTGTCATTTGCTAAAAGTTTCTTCCAGAAAAGTTTCTCAATTACTTAGAAGTTTTTCCCCTCCCCCTCCATAAATTATACAGACATCAAATACAGTGAAAACAGGGGTTATAGTGTGAGGGAGGGACATACAAAGCAACAAAGAAATAATCATATAAATGTGTTAGAAACAATCGCATGAAAGCAAAAAAAAATATTTGAATACATAACTTAGGGTTCATTTCCCTACCATCACATTATCTGACCTTTTCTGCTTGGCTCAAATATATACTACATATTGCAAATGAGGGAAGCCATGGGAAAAATAGGGATACATGTGGACCTATTGCAACAATGAGATGTACCAGTCGTTATGTAAAAAAATGAACTTTACAACTTTTGTGGGGTGGGGGTAACAGGGAGGATTGGGTGGGGCGGCGGGGGAGGATGGGAAGGGATGGGAAGGGGAAACAAAGGAGGAGGCTACAATGCTTGATAAGAAATGTACTCATTATCTTGCCCATGTAATTGTAACCCCTCTGTAGAGTATTTTCACAATAAAAAAATAAAAAATAAAATAAATTTCTCAGAAGTGATGCATAATTCCTAGGTATCCCAGTTATCACATATACTTTTGGATTGAGTTATCTCTGTATAACCTCAAACGGAAAAATTACCCTCAAAATAAACAGAAATCACATCTTTGTTTTAAATGCAGCAGTTTACAAAGAGTTTTTAGCCAACACCAAAAACATCTTTTTAGCTGTTCTGCATTTTGTGTGAAGAAGTTTTAACAATAGTTTTTTTCCTGATATGCAGTTCACTTACAATATATTATTTCCTTTTATTGTATACATATTAGTCCTTTGGAAGTGAATTGTACTTGCATAGGTTTCCAAAGCCTAATTTTCACAAACTTGCATTTCTTCAAATAGAAATGCTGTAAATTTTAGAACAGACATTAAAATAGATATAAAATTCAGTTACAGGAATTTGCCCAGCATACATCCTCTATAGTGTGTCTTTTCAAAATTTGTTTTTGGGGATCATTTCCAGGGTCTCACACATACTATTCAAGTTCACTGTCAATTAACTACATTCTGTGTCCAAAAAAGTTTTTTACTTCTGTTTAATACATTCATAGAAGTGTAATGTCTGGATCCTATACAATTCTCTTTCATCTTTTGAAGACTTAAAAACTTGTTTGCTAAAATGATTGCAGTATTATACAAATCGATCACTATGAGAAGTATATCAATTTATCCACAAATACATTACTATATTTTGCGTCCTTTTTTATATAATGGTCATATACTAGTGAGTTTTCTTTTTATTATTTCTTAGACACTAAAGAGAATCTTATTTCATATGCTCCTCCTTTTGACTATTAATTTACATATGTTATTTAAAGAAATATTCTATTCAGGAAAAAAATTTATATACAATTAGAAGACATAAAAATACTTAAGTTTAAGAATCATTGTAGCATTAACATTGTAGCATGAACAAATATATGCACTCTATCTGTTGGATATGCTTTCATTTCTGTTATAGTGTCCCTTGAATTATGAAAGGTTATCACTTGATATAATCCAGTTATTGCTTTTCTTTAGCCATTAATGTTTTCCATATCAAAGGTTTAGAAACCTTTACTGATCAATATCATGAAATTTTACATTTATGTTTTATTGGTTTTTAAATCTCACATTTAGTTTGATAATCATTCTTTATAAGGTTTGAGGTAGGCCAGGTGCGGGTGGCTCACGCCTGTAATACTAGCTACTGAGGAGGCTGAGATCTGAGGATCGTGGTTTAAAGCCAGCCCGGGCAGGAAAGTCCATGAGACTCTTATCTCCAATAAACCACTAGAAAACAGGAAGTTTTGTTGTTGCTCAAGCGGTAGAGTGCTCACCTTGAGCTGAAGAGCACATGGACAGTGCCCAAGCCCAGAGTTCAAACCCCATGACCGACATACAAACAAACAAACAAAGTATTGAGGTAGTAGTCTAAGATCATTCTTGAAGTCTAGAGAGGCAATAGTGCCAATAAAACCAGTTAAGATTCTGTTTTTATTTCATAAAATCATAGCATCCTTTTAAAAATCTGTGGACCATAAAACTAAGAAATTATTTTTGACAAATCTGTTACCTTCTTCTATGTGTCTGTTCTTAAAGTAGAACTATGTTGTCTTCACTACTAAAAATGGTAATACTGTTCAAAGCTAGTATGAAGGCTCAAGCTACACCATTTTACAAGATTGCTCTGACTGACCTGTATTCCTTGAATTTACATACGAGATTATTGAGCAGGTGGACCAATATTCTACAGAGCTATCTAAATATATGATAGTCACTCATATTTTACAACTTGTGAAAATACAAACCCATGATATTATATATAGAAAATGTCTTTAAATACTGCTCAATGCAACTAAAATTAGTTTAGAAATGAGTTAAGATTTAGATAACAGTACAGCATAATAAAGCTGAATGATGACGACTTGAGATGTACTGCAGAAGAGAGTGTGAGAAGGAAGAATGGTGGGCCACATAGGAGCTGTATGTCATTGGTATTGTTTCAAAAAACAGAAAGACTTCAGAAAAGAGGAGAAAAATAAAGTGTCCTGAATCTAGTTTCTTTTTAATCCACCTGATAGTTTGGACTGAAAGTCAGATAACATGGGAAAAAAATAGAAAATAAAGCATCATATAGATCTGTTACAATGTAAAGAAGTTGTAATAGGAATATAATTAATTTCTTAAAAAATCAGAGAAAGAATAACAATAACAAGTGCTAATGTGGATAGAAGATGGATCACATTTTATCATGTAATTTTGAAAAAACATACTATGAATGAAAATTTAAAAGTCATAATTTAAAATACAATTTGTATTATAACTAGATAGTATAGCTCAGTGGTAAAACATTGGCCTAACATATGTGAAGCAATTGTGTGATCTCCCAAGCATTAGAAAGTACACACAAAGCACACATACACAAAAACCAAATAAACACACACACATCCCACATACACACATTTGTTATTATCATATTAAACAGAGGAAATTATCACAAATAGTAAAAGTATTTTAATATATGAAATCACAATATTGCTCATACTATTTAAAAGTTTAGTAGAAATAAAATAGTCACAAGATACTTGGATTCTTATAGGTTAAGTACATTGAAAATTCAGAAATAAAAGACATGAGAAATTTGCAAACAAGTTTTAAATAATAAACATTTTGAAATATGTGTCCTTTTATTTAGACAAAAGATTGATGTTACTGGTGTTTTAACTCAAGATTTAGAATATGATAATCAGGTGCACTATATCTTGCTAGGGATGACTATATCTCTAATCATTTCACTCTGGAAATTTTATGATAAGGTCTCATAGTTTCTCAGTCTCTCCTGAATTACAAACCCTATTTATACTTACCATTGTAGTTAGAAAAATGGAAAGCACAAATCACTATGCCCAGCTCAAACATTTTTTTTAATTCAAGTAAAATATTTCCAAATAATGACCAGGTACTAAAGCCTTTTTAAATAAA
Organism: Dipodomys merriami; assembly: GCF_024711535.1. Lineage (NCBI taxonomy): Eukaryota > Metazoa > Chordata > Mammalia > Rodentia > Heteromyidae > Dipodomys > Dipodomys merriami. The sequence continues at coordinate 242,003 of NW_027206435.1, read as the reverse complement.
GTATGTGCTTCTTGAAAATACACTATTTGTTAAATGGGCAAATATGTTTAGAACTAAAGAAAATAAATTTATTTAAATTCACCAACCATAGAAAATTTAAGAAAATAATTTTTAAATATTCACATGTTAACTATTTTGAAAGCAAACTATATGTCTGAATAATTTACATGTGTTAAAATTATGCAAAACTAAATTAACTAATCTTACAACTCTGAAAAAAGAATTACCCTAAAGAAACAATAGAAAATAATTAAGTTCAAAATTTGAAATTTACAAAATGAAATGAAGTGTACTCTATAGTTGACTTAAGTACCTGTAAACCCTCTGTATATCAATTTTATAATAAAAATGCATGAACAAAGAAAGAACAGTACCCATTGGTCAATAGCGACAGGAAAAACGTCAGTAGGTTTTTTTTTTGAGTGTGCAAAAAAATCAGTGGAAGAGATAACAATGTTTCTTCCATAATAAATGTACTCATTACCTTACTTATGTAACTGTATCCCTTCTGTACATTACCTTTACAATAAAATTAAATTGAAATTAAAAATATACTAAATAACATACCAATTAAGAATTCGTAGAGAGCATGGAAGGTGGCTCAGTGGTGGAGCGCTTGCCTTGCATGCTTGAGGCACTGGGTTCGATTCCTCAGCAAACATAAACAGAAAAAAGAACTGGAAGTGGTGCTGTGGCTCAAGTGGTCAAGTGCTAGCCTTGAACTAGCCTTGAGGAACAGCGCCCAGGCCCAGAGTTCAGGTTCCATGACAGGACCCCCCCTAAAACAAAACGTAATTACTAGAAGCCATTGGTTAAAAACTTTTTAGAAAACTACCCTAAGTACCCAAGTAATATAATTTTATGATGCTAGCTAAATACTTCAACTTCAGCAGAGAAGCCAAAAGTTTAAAAACTGTTACAAAGTAAAGTAATAAATCAGAATATATTACTATTAATAATAATCATAAGATGAATTTATAGTGGTAGTCAAATTTGTAAGAAATGAGGCAATTTGCCATTCGTTTGCACTTAATAAGTGAGAAAGAATTTTCTAGGTCTTTTAAAATATATAATAAGTTTAATGAAGAAACTATTCTGTCACATCATATGATAATCAGAAGAAGCTGATATTAGAACAAAGAGCAGATTGTACTGTTTTGGATGTTAATGGATATACTTATTTTGGTTGTGGGAAATTGTGTTCAAATTGGGGTATTGTTTTTGTTAGACTGGTGTCATATCAGTGGTTAATTTTAGTATAGAGGTTCCCTGTCCACAAGAACATGCACCTGATCTGTCTTTTTAGCCTTCCCATTATCAATGGCATACGAATTGCACACCACCTTGTCTAGCTTCCTACCTTGACTGGCTTGGATTCTGTAGTCCTTCCAATCTTAACCTGTGGATAGTGCAGGATGGTGGAAATGATCCAATGCACCCAGCTATAGATTGAGAAGGAAGTCCACTAAACTTTCTCTTCTCAAGCCTCCTCAGTAGTTAAGAGCTCAGATGGGAGCCCCTGGTACCAAGCAGTAAGAGTATTTCTTAAAGCAACTAGACATATCTATGACTTACGCATGTGAACACCTCAGGACAAGAATAAAAGAGCAGTGAAGCACAGAGGACAGGACCAATTTAAACTAGCTACTTGGAGGCTGAATAAGCTTAGCTAGCTACTCTGGAGGCTGAGATATGAAGACCACTATTCAAAGCCAGTCCAATCATGAAAATAAATGCGATTATCTCCAAAAAATACAGAAGTGGAACAATGGCTCAAGTGGTAAATCAATATCCTAGGTCACAGAAGCATAGAGATGATGAATGAATGAGCACTTGCACATGCGTGTGCGTGTATACATGTGCATGTGTACACAAACACACACACACACAATCATAAGTATTGCAATGCGAAGTTCTTTTTTTACCTTGCAGTACTCTATTTCCCTGTATTAGTTTAAAAATTAACAAAATCAGCTAAGCACCTATTTACCTACAACTCCTCATATTTCTCTAAAGTCAACTCTCTTTTTGGAAACATGATTTATTTGACCCAAATGTAAACTATTCAGGAGTTTAATTCTTCGCCCTCAATTCTGTAGAATTAGATGATTGTTTAGCTTCATCCTAGCAATATAATTTGAGAAATCCTACATCAAGCAACGTATTTCTTTCACTAGAAGGGAAGCCTCTTTCAAACAATTAATAATAGGTTTTCCTTCTTCTTGCTAGCATCTGTAGTTTTATTATCTTCATATATTTCATGATCTGTCTGTGTATGACAAAGATTGCTGTGAAAATGAAAAGTCCCTTCGCAGCACTTATCATTTATATACCATTCATAGAGATGAAGGTGTTTAAATATTACTCAAATTGCTTTGGAATAAATCATGTTCAGATTGACTATCGTGAAAAATAAGGATTGGTTTCTCAGCACATTAGGTAAGAACTTGATTGAAAGAAACCAGAAAAGTGAGGAACAACTCAACACATACATTCAAATGAAACAAAACAACCCAAGAAAACAAATTAATTCAGTACTCAAAAACCTGCAGAAAATGACCTGACTTAAAAAAAAAAAACATCAGCTATGACAAACTTATGAAAATTCTGACTACATTTGAGTCTACTCTTGTGAGGATAGAGGTTAAAGCCCAGACTGGACAGAAAGATTTTTACACAATGACATGTACCTGTTATTCTAAATTCCAGGAAGAATAACATAACGTGGACTGAGCCCAAGATCAGTATCTGAAAAATAATCAGGATAATTTAGGGCTGGAGACATGACAAAGTGGTAAGAACACCCATTTAGGGGGCACAAGACACTCAATTCAAACTCTAATATTATGGGTATTAGAGTAAAAAGCTATGATTTTAAATAAGTGGAATAATTGTAAGATTTGAGTATTTGAGTGGAAAAATGCATGAGAGAGATAGAATATACCCATGGTACAATGCTTTCAACTTAAGTGAAAATGTTTTGTGGTACTTCAGACAAAATAGAGTTACCTTGCAAATGAGCATGGTTGTGCATTTGGGTGATGGAATTACTTTACTTACACAGGTGTAAATTGAATAGATTTTATTTGGGTAGATTGTACTTCTTGAACTAAGAACCTGGATGATGTCCCTGAGATTTTTCTCGCAAAGCTACAATTTTACTACTTTGAGCCACAGTTCCAATTCTGATTTTCTTTTGGTTGTTTGGTGATAAGAGGATCCTGGACATTCCTGCCCAGGATGGCTTCAAACCATGATAATCAGATCTCAGCCTCCCGAGCAACCAGGATGCCAGGCAATAGCCGCCGATATTTTTCATAATTTAGTAAATTGTACAGTTCTTGAAATTATTCATTATCATTATTACCTGTGTAATATATGTGTGTTTGTATATATCAATGCATACAGATAGAAATACTTTAACATATTTTTGTATCTACAGTAGATTTATGAAATCATCCATTATAAAATAAAATGTAAACTAAAATTAATGAGGAGCAAAACAAAGGAAATTACCACATGTCTTGTTGGTGAATGGAATACGAATTGCGAAAATCATTTTGGGAAAACCATCTCTACGTTAACAAAATGGATAAGAGCTATTAATTCCAATCCATCTATTTGCCCATATTGTGCAACCTCACACATAAGTGTCAAAATCAAACCACACTTTTAGCCTTTGTTTTTAACTCACCTGTTACAAATTATGGGTTAGATGAAGTAACCAAATAAAGATTATAATAATATTATGTGAGGCTATGAATTAGAGCTGAAAATGATTTTAAATGTGATAATAGCTAATTAAATTGCATACTTCTTACTTTTACTCTGTCATGTCCCTCATTCTCACATTAGGAAAATACATAGAAGGTTCTCACTAAATTATATGTACATTTATGATACAATGTATTGAAAGAATATGGGCACAGTGTGGTTTTAGTTTATTGAGACCTGTAGGGGAAGTGTGTTTTTGAAGACTTGCAATACATTGGGATGAGGATGAAGGGAAGGATGTGCTTATTCTGGAAAACTGGCTAGAGGATTGTTGCCATAATGGTAGTGATGAATTCTTCCAAAAGGTTACAGTAAAATCACTGTCACAACCATGTTCATTGCTCCACTATTCATCGTAGCAAAGTTACGGAAACAGCCCAGATGCCCTTTGGAGGAGTGATGGTTGGAGAAAGTGTGGCACATATACATAATTGGATTGCACCTATCCATTTTGAAGACTGTTACATTATTTGAAACGAAATGGATAGATCTAAAAATATATTAATGAGCTAAGTCAGAGCCAGACAAACAAAGAACCCATATGTCTCATATTTGGAAGCTAGAACTTTATACAAGTTTACACAAAAATATTAACCAAAGCATGATATTTGCAGAGGAGTATTTCAAAAGTGTATTTTCTTATAAAATTGAACTTTTAATCCAACAAAATATATGTCAGGAAACTATCACTTGGAAGGTGTGAGGGAAAGTCAAAAGGAAGGAATAAAGAGAGTTATGGAAGAAGAGAGTGAAAGTATATTATTCAATGCAGATAGTATGAAACTAGAAAAAATTAAAGTGGGGTGAGGTTTGAAAGGATGTGGAAAAGTTATATAAAGATCCATTATACTTAAAAAAACTGATTTGTTGAATGGAAATTCCATTGTCCAAGTATTTAAGATAATAAGAATATAATTAAAAACAATGGAGACATCTGATCTTAAATTCTATTTCCATCTCTTTTAAAAAATGAAATTGTTTGCTCTATAAATTGATCAGAGGGATGAATTTCTTGGCTAGCTATATCATTGCACATCTGTCTCTTCTTCTCTCCCCTTTCATGGTTCTCATAGGTAATATGATTGCTTCATAATTATCCTAATTTATTTTGCTTTTATATTTTTGGTTGCATCATTTAACTTTCTGCTCAGCCATTTCCCAAATAATTTACATGGAAGGCATTATTTCCTGTTTTCTCATTCCTAAAATAAGCTGCACATGAAGACACCACTGGTCCTCATTTTCAGTCTGTACCTTTGAATACGGAGGAAAATCTTTCCTCTGCTCTCTATCAATTCCCTACTCTCCAGTTAGAATAATTTAGAATAGTAAAAATGAATAAAGAGAAAATAAATAATAGTGAAAAAAACAGATGCCAAAAATTCACCGGATATTTCTGACCAGTTCATCGAATGTGAACTATTGGGGAAATACATGGACACCTCATACTCACTGGCACTCAAAGTCTCTGGCTAGACAATTCTGATGAAGATGATTAACAAGATGAAAAAGTGAGAAATGGTATCAATTGCAAGAGAAAAATGGAATAGGATCCAAGCAAATTTCTTCTTTGGACTGCTGAAAATAATCGCCTTACTACAGTGCAGAGACTACTTTCCAAAAAGGCCACTCATGTGAATACTAGTGATGACGATGAGTACACCCCTCTTCATCGAGAAGCATTCAGTGGACACTTAGACATTGTCCATTAGTTGGGGGCTCAAGGTAGATATTCATGTAATAATTGTGAATGGCTGGACACCCCTGCACAGTACTTATACATGGAATAATAACAGAGTGGCTTCTTTATTTCAACATGATGCAGATACCAATGGCCAGACTAAAGGCCCCTTGACCCCCTTGCATTTTGCTGCTGGGAATAGAAATAGCAAAGTTATGCTAGATCTCCTTCTGTTGAACCATTATATCAAACCTGGTCTGAAGCAAAACTTGGAAGAAACTTCATTTGATATTGCCAAAAGAATAAGTATGTATCACTACCTCTTTGATGTTGTGGAAAGCTGTACAAATTGTTCTCCTAAGTCCTAATGGTGTGGGTAAATTTCTTAAATTTCAAAATTGCCAGTTCATCCTATGTGTCCATACAAAATATTTTCACAATACAAAGCAACAGCAATATCTTACTTTAAACATTCATGAATTCCATGGTATTCTTCCAAGTGAATTGCCTGACTTTGATGTCAATATACATTCAAGTTGTTTGTATACATCTATAATTATTTCTGTAGCGTTTGTGATTTTTTAATAAGAAATATTTTTAACTTATCTGTTGAAATGAGTAGTAGAGAAACTAAAGATATTTCTGGTGCTTGTCTGAAAAAAGTATATTTTAAAATATTTAGTATTCTGTTTGTATAATATCCATCATCTAGTTCATTCTCTCCTAGATATAATACTTTGAATTCGACATTGTTTTATAATATATAGGTTCATTAATGTGTCCTTTCAGATTGCATTCCATATAGAAAAGGTTTAAGATTCCTTTAATTCCTACGTCCTTATAGAATTTTATTTATTTGGGATAAAATGAAAATGTTATTTAATTTCAAAACTTTTATAAAGGTTATGCAATGTAAAGGCCTTTATAAAAAGGTGAAAATTGAATGGTGTAAAACTAACTTTTATTCCTATGAATTACATGTATAATTACACTTGTATATTTGTAATCAACTGTTTAGTAACTGTTTTTCATTTCTTCACAAATTTTCATATCATCCTTGTGCAAGAGCCATGTTAATCTCTGTATTGTAATTTGGGTAAATGTGCTGCTGAAGCATGTAGTGTCCTGTAAATTTAAGTAATTAATGATGCAATCTTAAGACAGGCATATATCCTTGGTTGCCTATTTGTAACAAGGAAACCTTATTGTTTCCTAAATTGCTATTTATCTTGTTTCTGTAAAATTGTGTTTATGATGGAAAAAACTTACATTGATATGTCCACCTGTATCCATATTTTAAAAAATTTTTCCCTTCCCCTCCACAAATTATACCAACATCAAATACAGTGAAAACAGGGGTTATACCATGCGGGAGGGACATACAAAGTAACAAAGAAATAATCTTATAAATATGTTAGAAATAATTACAGGAAAGGAAAAAATTTGAATTCTTATTTTCGGGTTCATTTCACCTAACATCAACTTATCTAACAATTTCTGCGTGTCTCAGACATACACTAGTAATTGCTAATAAGGGAACCCATGGGACCTATGTTACTTTGGGCCTGGCTTACTTCACTTAATATAATTTTTTCCAAGTTTTCCATTTCCTAACAAATGGGGCAATATCATTCTTTCAGATAGAGACATAGAATTCCATTGTATATATATATACCACATTTTCTTGATCCATTCATCTACTGAGGGGCATCTGGGTTGGCTCCATATAGCTATGGTAAAGGTGCAATAAATATATTTGTGCTGGTAGCTTTTTTATGGTCTAGTTTGTGATCATTTGGGTAAATGCCCAAAAGTGGGATTGCTCGATCATAGGGAAGCTCTATGTGGAGTCTTTGGAGGAACCTCCATACTACTTTCCAAAGGGGTTGAACAAGAATACACTCCCACTAACCATGCATTAAGGTTCCCTTTTGTCCACATCCCCTCCAGCATCTGTTGTTATTAGAGTTCTTGATTATGGCCATTCTAACTTGGGTGAGGTGATATATTAATGTTGATTGATTTGCATTTCTTTTATGGCTAGGGACGTTGAGCATTTCTGCATGCGTTTATTGGTCATCCTCCTTTCCTCTTCAGAGAAGTTTCTCTTTATGTCTTTAGCCCACTTATTTATTGGGCAGTATTTTCTTTGAGTATTTGTGTTGGGGATTTATTTTTTTTTATTTCCAGGTCTGTTTTAGATATGAAACCCTTGTCGGTTGTATGGCTAGTGAAGATCATCTCCGATTCCGTGGGCTTTCTAGTGATCTTGCTAGCTATGTCCTTTGCCATGCAGAAACTCTGCAATTGCATGCAATCCCATTTGTCCAAACTTTCTTTCATTTGTTTTGCTTCTGGGTTTCTTTTCAGAAAATTTCAGCCTTTGTCAAGGAGACATAGGCTTTCTAGGTAATGTTTAAAGAATATTTGCTTTGACTCCGAGGTCTTTGATTCATTTGGAGTTGATTCTGGTACAGCGTGATATATAAGGATCTAGCCTTAATTTTCAACAAGTGATTAACCAATTTTGCTAGTACCATTTTCTGATCAGCCTGTCTTTCCTCAATTTTATCTTTTTAGACCTTTATCGAATATTAGATGATTATGGGTCTGTAGGTTCATTTCTGGGTTTTCAATTCTAGTCCATTGTTCCTGAGGTCTTTTCTTGTGCCAGTATAAAAGTGTTTAAATTACTATGGCTTTGTAGTAGAGTTTGAAATTTGGTATTGATATTCCTCCAACACCGTTCTTTCTGTTAAGGATCGCTTTTTGCAATTGGGGGTCTTTTGTTGTTCCATATGAATTTTTGGATTGCCTCTTCTATTTCCTTGAAGAAGGCGGTAGGAATATTGATAGGTATGGCATTGAACTTGTAGAAAGTCTTGGGAAATATTGCCATTTCACAATGTTCATCCTTCCTATCGAGGAGCATGGGAGGTTTTTCCACTTTCTAAGTTCTATTTTGATTTCCTTTTTCAGATTTTTTAAAGTTTTCATCATAGAAATCCTTTACTTCTTTGGTTAAGTTAATTCCTAGGTATTTTATTTTTGAGGGGCTATTACAAATGGAAAACCTTTCTTGATTTGAGCCACGCTTTTCTAATTGTTGGCATATAGAAAAGCCATTGATTTTTGAGGGTTAATTTTATACCCTTCTATTTTGCCCACGTTTTGAATTAGCTTGAGTAATTTGGGAGTGGAGTCCGTGGGATTCCTTAAGTACAAGATTATGTCATCTGCAAAGAGGGAGTATTTTACTTCTTCTTTCCCTATTTGCATCCCTTTTATGTTGGCATATTGTCTTATTTCTGTAGCTAGGTATTCTAATACTAAATTGAAGAGAAGTTGAGAGTGGACATCCTTGTCTCATTTCTGTGTTAAGAGGAAATGGCTGTAGTTTTTCACCATTAATTATAATTCTGGCTGTAGGTTTTCCATATACAGCTTTTATTGTATTGAGGAATGTTCCATAGATACCTAATTTTTCCAGAACCCTTATCATAAAGGGGTTTTGGATCGGGTCCAGTGCTTTTTCTGCAGCTGTTGAGATAACCATGTGGTTTTAATCCTTGCTCTTGTTGATATGATAAATTATATTAATTGATTTGTGTACATTGAACCAGGTTTGCATCCCTGAAATGAATCCTGTATGATAGTGGTGCATGATTTTTTGGATGAAGTGTTGAATTCGATTGGCCAAAATTTTGTTGAAAATTTTGTATCAATGTTCATCAAAGAAATGGGTCTATAGTTCTCTTTCTTTCATGATTCCTTGCTTGGTATTGGGATGAAGGTTATGATGGCTTCATGGAATGAGTTTGGTAGTGAACTTTCTCTTTCAATTTCATTGAAGATTTAGAGGAGTATTGGTGTGAGCTCTGTTTTGAAGGTCTTGTACAATTCTGCTGTAAAATCCATCTGGTCCTGGGATTTTCTTAGATGGGAGGTCTCTTATTGCTGTGTCTATTTCAACGCTTGATATGGGCCCCTTAAAATGTTTTAACCCATCTTGTTTTAGTATTTGCATGTTGATAATTGCTAGCAAAAGTTCCATTTCTGCCAAGTTTCAAACTTATTAGCATAAAGGTTTGAAAATATTCCCTTAAAATGTTCAGAATCTTGGTTGTTTCCGTGGTGATGTTTCCATTCTCATCTCTGACTTTATTTATTTGGGTGTGTTCCTTCATTTTCTGATAAGATTTGCTAAGGGTCTGTCAATTTTGTTAATTTTTTCAAAGAACCAACTCTTTGTTTTGTTGATTCTTTCTGTTTTTTGTTTATTCTAATTCTTTTAACTCTGATTTAATGTTAATTATTTCTTTCTATCTATTGAATTGGAGTTTATCTTGCTGCTCTTTGTCAAGGTGGTTCAGATGTCTCATTAAATGGTTGGTTTCAGATATCTCTAATTTGTTGGTGTAGGAACTCAGAGCTATAAACTTGCCTCTGAGTACTGCCTTTTCTGTGTCCCAGAGGAGCTGGTAATTTGTGTGTTCATTTTTGTTGAATATCATGGACATTTGAATTTCCTTTCTAATCTCTTCCATGACCCCCTGTTTATTCAACAGTGTGTTGTTCAACCTCCATTTGTTACAAGACTTTTTTGGTGGCTTTTGGTGTTGAGTTCTAATTTTATTCCCTTGTGGTCTGACAAAATGTAAGGTGTAACTTCAGTGTTTCTGAATTTGGACAAGTTTGTTTTGTGACCTAAAATGTGATTTCTTTTGGAAAATGTTCCATGTGCTGCAGAGTAAAACCTGTATTCTGATGTCTGTTAAATCTAGTTGATCTATGCAGTTGTTTAGATCTGTGGTTTCTCTGTTGATTTTTTGCCGATTTGATCTATATAGTGGGGATAGCGGTGTGTTAAAATTCTCAACAATTAATGTCTTTGGATCTATGTGAGATCTGAGGGAAAATAGTGTTTCTTGGATAAATTTGGGTGCTCCATTGTTTGGCGATTCCATATTTAAGATTGTAATATCCTCCTGAAGTAGAGAACCCATAAGTCGTATGTAGCCACCTTCTTTAACTCTTTACACGAATTTTAATTTGAAGCATATTTTATCTGATATTATTATTGCAACTCCTTCCTGTTTATGGCAGCTGTTTGCTTGGTAGATTTTATTCTAGCCTTTCATTACCAAAATGTGTTTGTTTTTATGGGCAAGGTGTGACTCGTAAAGGCAAGAGATAGAATTATCTTGCTTTTTAATCCAACTAGACAGATTGTTTCGCTAAATTGGAGCTTTAAGTCCATTAATGTTGAGAGCTAGGACTGAGAGGTGTTTGGTAGCTCCTGCCATGCTATCCACCTCTGTGGGGGCTGTGGAAACTTGGTTCTTCCTATGGTTTTGGATTCTCAGTTTGGGTGTGGTTTCTTAGCCATTATTGTGGTCTTGTTGGTTTTCTATGTGTAGGTCATCTTTAAGTATTTTTTGTAGGGCTGGTTTGGTAGAGATATATTTTTCAGTTTTTCTTTGCTATGGAAGGTTTTTATTTGACCTTCGGTTATGAAGGAGAATTTAGCTGGGTACAGTATTCTTGGTTGAAAATTGTTGGTCTTCAGGGCATGACATACAGCCTTCCAGGCTCTTCTTGCTTTAATTATCTCTGCTGAAAAATATGAGATGATTCTAATTGGTTTTCCTTTATAGGTGATTGATCTTTTCTCCTTGACATCTTTTAGGAACTTATTCTTGGTCTTAATTGATCCTGAGTGGATTATAATGTGACAATGGGAAGTGTTGTTCTGGTGTGGTCTATTTGGGGTTCTACAAGCATCTTGTATCTGAATAGGCCTATCTTTTTGTATGTTTGGAAAGTTCTCTGCTTGGATCCTGATAAACAAATTTCCTAGACAATTAACTTCTGTCTCTAGCTGTTCCTCTACACCAATTGTCCTCAGAGTAGGCCTACTGATTGTCTATTCCAAATGTTGAATAGATCTATCATGTTTCTTCGATTTGTCTTGGATAGTTGTATGTTCTTTTTAATACCTAGGCTCTCTTCAATCCCTGAGATTCGATCTACTGCATTAAATATCCTACTTTTTTTTTTGATTCTCTACATTTTTTTTTATTTTTTTATTTTTTTTAAAATTTTATATTATTTTATTTGTGAACATACTGTACAGAGGGGTTACAATTACATGGGCAGGATAATGCGTACATTACTTACCAAGCATTGCAGCCTCCTCCTTTGATTTACCCTTCACATCCCTTCCCCGCCTACCCTCTCCCCCCCAATCTCAATCCTTCTCCTTCTCCCCACTTCCCCACCCCACCATTCTCTACATTCTTTTTTTTTAATTTAATTTTATTTTATTTGAGAACATACTGTATAGATGGGCTACAATTACATGGGCAGGATAATGCATACATTTCTTACCAAGCATTGCAGCCTCCTCCTTTGTTTACCCTTCACCTCCCTTCCCAGCCTCCCCCCTTCCCCCACTCAATTATACCCCCCTCCCCCCCCACAGACATTGTAAAGTTGGTTTTGACATGACATTTTGTACTTCTCATGGTTGCAACAGGTCCACCTGAATCCTTAAACGACTTGTTTGTCCCCATCTCCTCCACATGTTATACTGACATCAAATATAGTGAAAGCGGGGGTTACACTGTGGGGGAGGGACATACAAAGCAACAAAGAAATAATCTTATAAATGCGTTAGAAACACATGCATGAAAGAAACGAAAACATTAAAATACATATTTAAGGGTTCATTTTCCTAACATCACATTATTTGACCTTTTCCGCTTGACTCATACCTATACTACATATTGCAAATAAGGGAAACCATGGGACCTATGCTACTTTGGGCCTGGCTTACTTCACTTAATATAATTTTTTCCAAACCTTTCCATTTCCTAACAAATGGGGAAATGTCATTCTTTATGATGGAGTCATAGAATTCCATTGTGTATATATACCACATTTTCTTGATCCATTCATCTACTGAGGGGCATCTGGGTTGGTTCCATATCTTAGCTATGGTAAATAATGCTGCAAAAAACAAAGTTGTGCTGGTAGCTTTAGTGTGGTCTTGTTTGTAAACATTTGGGTAAATGCCCAAAAGTGGGATTGCTGGATCATAGGGGAGATCTATGTGAAGTATTTTGAGGAACCTCCATACTGCTTTCCCAAGTGGTTGAACAAATTTACATTCCCACCAACAATGAAGTAAGGTTCCTGTCTGTCCACATCCCCTCCAGCATCTGTTGTTGTTAGAGTTCTTGATTTTTGCTGTTCTAACTGGAGTGAGGTGATATCTCAATGTTGTTTTGATTTACATTTCTTTTATGGCTAGGGATGTTGAACATTTCTTCATGTGTCTATTGGCCATCCTTCTTTCTTCTTCAGAGAAGCTTCTCTTTAAGTCTTTCGCCCACTTATTTATTGGGCAGTTGTTTCTTTGAGGATTTGTTGTTGGGTGGTTCAATTTTTTGAGTTCCAAGTATATTTTAGATATGAGACCCTTGTCCGTTGTATGGCTAGTAAAGATCTTCTCCCAATCCGTGGGCTTTCTATTGATCTTGCTAGCTATGTCATTTGCCATGCAGAAGCTCTGCAACCTTATGCAATCCCATTTGTCCAACCTTTCTTTGATTTGTTGTGCTTCCAGGTCTCTATTCAGAAAATTTCGGCCTGAGCCAAGGAGACCTAGGGTTTCTCCTATTCCATCCTGTAATGTTTTCAGAGTGTCTGCTTTGAGTTCAAGGTCTTTGATCCATTTGGAGTTGATTCTGGTGCAGGGTGATATATAAGGATCTAGCTTTAGTTTTCTACATGTAGTTAACCAATTTTGCCAGCACCATTTACTGAAGAGGCTGTCTTTCTTCCATTCTATTGTTTTAGCTTCCTTATCGAAGATTAGATGGCTATAGGTCTGTAGGTTCATTTCTGGGTTTTCAATTCTATTCCGTTGGTCCTGAGGTCTGTTCTTATGCCAATACCAAGCTGTTTTGATTACTATGGCTTTATAGTAGAGTTTGAAATTTGGTATTGATATTCCTCCAGCAGTGTTCTTTCCATTGAGGAGCGTTTTTGCTATTTGGGGTCTTTTATTGTTCCATATGAATTTTTGGATTGACTCTTCTATTTCCTTGAAGAAGGAGTGTGGAATTTTGATAGGTATCGCGTTGAATTTGTAGATAGTCTTGGGAAGTATTGCCATTTTCACGATGTTAATCTTGCCAATCCAGGAGCATAGGAGGTTTTGCCATTTTTTAAGTTCTGTGTTGATTTCCTTTTTCAAGATTTGAAATTTTCATAATATAGGTCCTTTACTTCTTTGGTTAAGTTAATTCCTAGGTATTTTATTTTTTGTGGGACTATTACAAATGGAGTTGCTTTCCTAATTTCAGCCACACTTTTCTCATTGTTGGCATATAGAAAAGCCATTGAATTTGGGGGGTTAATTTTATAACCTGCTACTTTGCCAAAGTTTTGAATCAGCTTGAGTAATTTGGGAGTGGAGTCTATGGGATTCTTTAAATACAAGATCATGTCATCTGCAAAGAGGGAGTGTTTTATTTCTTCTTTCCCTATTTGGATCCGCTTTATGTCTGCATCTTGTCTTATTGCTGTAGCTAGGCATTCTAATACTAGATTGAAGAGAAGTGGAGAGAGTGGGCATCCTTGTCTTGTTCCTGAGTTAAGAGGAAATGGCTTTAGTTTTTCACCATTGAGTATAATGCTGGCTGTAGGTTTGTCATATACAGCCTTTATTGTATTGAGGAATGATCCATGGATTCCTAATTTTTCCAGAACCTTCATCATCAAGGGGTGTTGGATCTTGTCAAATGCTTTTTCTGCATCTATTGAGATAACCATGTGGTTCTTATTCTTGCTCCTATTTATGTGATGAATAATATTATTTGATTTGTGTATATTGAACCAGCTTTGCATCCCTGAAATGAATCCTGTTTGATCATGGTGTATGATTTTCTGGATGAATTGTTGAAGTCGATTGGCCAAAATTTTGTTGAGAAGTTTTGTATCAATGTTCATCAAAGAAATGGGCCTATAGTTCTCTTTCTTTGATGAGTCCCTGCCTGGTTTTGGGATGAGGGTTATGATGGCTTCATAGAATGTGTTCAGTAGTGAGCTTTCTCTTTCAATTTCATTGAAGAGTTGCAGGAGTATTGGTGTGAGCTCTGCTTTGAAGGCCTTGTAGAATTCCGCTGTAAAACCATCTGGTCCTGGACTTTTCTTAGCTGGGAGGTCTCTTATTGCTGTTTCTATTTCAATGCTTGATATGGGCCTGTTAAGCTGGTTTAACTCATCTTGGTTTAGTTTTGGCATGTCAATACTTACTAGGAAAAGGTCCATTTCTGTCAAGTTCTCAAACTTATTAGCATAAAGTTTTGAGAAGTATTCCCTTATAATGTTCTGAATCTTGGTTGTTTCCGTGGTGATGTTTCCATTCTCATCTCTGAGTTTATTAATTTGGGTTTGTTCTCTCCTTTTTCTGATAAGGTTTGCTAAGGGTCTGTCAATTTTGTTAATTTTTTCGAAGAACCAACTCTTTGTTTTGTTGATTCTTTCTATAGTTTTTTTGGGATTCTAATTCATTTAATTCTGTTTTAATTTTGATTATTTCTTTCCGTCTACTGGATTGGGGTTTATCTAGCTGCTCTTTTTCAAGGAGGTTTAGATGTGTCATTAAATTGTTAGTTTCAGATCTCTCCAATTTGTTGATGCAGGATCTCAGGGTTATAAACTTGCCTCTGAGTACTGCCTTTGCTGTGTCCCAGAGGAGCTGGTAATTTGTGTGTTCATTTTTGTTGAATAGCATGAACATTTGAATTTCCTTTCTAATCTCTTCCATGACCCACTCATGATTCAGCAGTGGGTTGTTCAGCCTCCATGTGATACCGGACTTTCTTTGGTGGCTTTTGGTGTTGAGTTCTAATTTTATTCCCTTGTTGTCAGAGAGAATGCAAGTTATAACTTCAATGTTTCTGAATTTAGACAAGTTTGCTTTGTGGCCTAAAATGTGGTCTATTTTAGAAAACGTTCCATGTGCTGCTGAGAAGAACGTGTATTCTGATGCTGCTGGGTGAAATGTTCGGTAAATGTCTGTTTAGTCTAGTTGATCTATGCAGCTGTTTAGATCTGCGGTTTTTCTGGTGAGTTTTTGCCGAGTTGATATATCTAGTGGGGAGAGTGGTGTGTTAAAATCCCCAACAATTAATGTCTTTGGATCTATATGAGATTTGAGGGAAAGTAGTGTTTCTTTGATAAATTTGGGTGTTCCATTGTTTGGCGAATAGATATTTAGAATTGTAATATCCTCCTGAAGGAGAGATCCTTTAATTAGTATGTAGCGACCTTCTTTATCTCTTCTCACGAATTTTAATTTGAATCTATTTTATCTGATATTAGGATTGCAACTCCCGCCTGTTTATCAGGGACGTTTGCTTGGTAGATTTTGTTCCAGCCTTTTACATTGAAAATGTGTTTGTTTTTATGGGCAAGATGTGACTCCTGCAGGCAGCAGATAGAAGGGTCTTGTTTTTTTAATCCAACTCGACAGTCTATGTCGCTTAATTGGAGAGTTCAGTCCGTTAACGTTAAGAGATAGGACTGAGAGGTATTTGGGAGTTCCTGCCATGTTATCCACCTTCTTGGGGGCTGCAAAAACTGGGTTCTTCCTAAGGTTCTTGGATTCTCAGTTTGGGTGCAGTTTCTTGGCCTTTGTTGCGTTCTTGTTGGTTTTCTATGTGTAGGACATCTTTTAGAATCTTTTGTAGGGCTGGTTTGGTGGAGATGTATTGTTTCAATTTTTCTTTGCTCTGGAAGGTTTTTATTTGGCCTTCAGTTATGAAGGAGAGTTTAGCTGGGTACAGTATTCTTGGTTGATAGTTGTTTGTTTTTAGGGCATGGCATACGTCATTCCAGGCTCTTCTTGCTTTGATTGTCTCTGCTGAGAAATCTGAGGTAATTCTAATTGTTTTCCCTTTATAGGTGATTACCCTTTTCTCCTTGACAGCTTTAAGGATCTTTTCCTTGGTCTGGGTTGATCCTGTGTGGAGTATAATGTGACGGTGTGATGTCCTATTCTGGTCTGGTCTATTTGGGGTTCTAAAAGCTTCTTGTATCTGAATAGGCCTATCTTTTTGTATGTTTGGGAAGTTCTCTGCTAGGATCCTGGTAAACAAATTTCCTAGACCATTAACTTCTGTTTCTAGGTGCTCCTCTACACCCATTATCCTTAGATTGGGCCTTCTGATGGTGTCTTCCAGGTGTTGGATAGACCTATCATATTTCTTGGACTTGTCTTGGATGGTTGTATGTTCTTTCTCTATAATATCTAGGCTGTCTTCAATCCCTGAGATTCGATCTTCTGCATGGTCTAACCTGCTGTCAAGACTCTCTACTTTGTTTTTTATCTCTTTTCCTTCTAATTGGTCAGCTTGATGGCTTCAAGTTCTTTGTTGAAGCTCTGTTTTAGGTCTTATATGAATTTCTTTACTTCCTTAATTTGGTGTTCAGTGTTTGTTCTCAAATCACTTAGTTGATTGGTTATGGTTTCTTTGGACTGCCATTCCTTCTGTTGGGTTCCATTCAACATTCCCTTTGTGGTCTCCCTGACTTCCTTCAGCTCTTTGTTAATGGATTCCATGAATGCCTTTAGTGATCTTTGTGTATTCTCTACCTGGTCTCTCAATTCCAGAATTACTCTTTGATTAGCTTCCTCCCGTCTGTGGGATTCCTGCAGTTCTCTTTCTTCCCGTTCGTGGGATTCCTGCAGTTCTCTTTGAGTGTTCTCTGCCTGCTCACGCCATTCCTCCCTTTCTCTTTGAGTATTCTCAAGTTGTTCACGCAAATCATGTATCAGTTTTTGAGTGGCTTCCTCATGCTTATGATATTCCTGTATAAACTTCTGGGATGCCTCCTCTCTCCCTATCACGCTCATACAGAGTCCTTTGTACATTGTCAAACTTCTCATTTATCATGTTTGCTATTAGTGTTTGTATAGCTATTTGGGAACTCTCCTCTGGATTATTCTTTATGTGTTCTAATCCCTGATTATCAAGATTGGGAATTTAGATACCCGAATTTGCCATTTTTCTTGTGTTTTTCCGGCTTACTCGGCCCATTTGAGATGAAGATTGCAACAGTTCTGTGCTAGAACACTATCTTAAGGCAACCATCAACCAAAGTTTGTGTTTGTACAGTCAATAGTCTACAGATACAATCTAGTTCAACAGATACATCTATTCAACCTCAAACAACTATATGTTAAAGGACTTCGAACCACAAAAAAGAATTTGGAAAACCAGAAATTATTAGGATTAGGGAGAGATGTGGGTAAAAAATAGGAATAGATTGGTTTGGGGAGGCACAGGGAGAGTTAACTATGTCCTAATCACAATGCAGGAAATGGGTTGGGTAGGATGCAAGTAGACAGAGAGAGAAAAAAGAAGAGACGGAAAGGGGAATGAAGAGAGACCAGAAAAAAATAGAAACGTAAAAATTAATGTTATTATAGAGGTGAAAAGACCGTTTATTTAGAAAGGAATGTGAATATGTTCAGAGAAGGGGAGGGACATAGAGGAGATGTGAAAAACTTTAAGGATGGGAAAGGGAGAAGAAAAGATCAGTAGTTCAGTAGAGCTAGACAAAAAACAAAAAGATAATTAAGAAAGAAAGAAAAAGAGAAAGAAGACCAGAAAAGAAAGGAAAACGCTCATTCACATATTCCTAAAATAAAAATTATAAGATGAGAAAAAAAAAGTTACTGGAAAACAGTTATTTTTTCAGAAGAGGCAAAAATTAAAGATTAATAAAAGTTTTAGAAGGGAAAAATATTTATATATATATATATATATATATATATATATATATATATACGTATATATATATAAGGTAACAAAAAACAAAAAACAAGCAAAAAAAAAAGAAAAGAAGAAGAAGAAAAAAAAAAAGAAAAACAGAAAAACAAGTCTTTTGTTTTTTTTTTGGGAGGGGAGGAGTGGGAAGAATCCTGTATCTCCTTTTGTCTGTAACCAGTCTCTTGTTGGAGTCTCTGGTCAGCTTGAGGTCCTGTGGCTTGATTGGTTTCTTAAGTCAGTTGGAACAGGCAGAAAAATGCTCTGCTTTACCCAAGATTTTGAGATCCCCCTCCCGGGTTAGTTTTCTGACAGGGTGATCTGATTTGAGAATCACAAAAGAGGGGGATGTGGTGATGAGGCTAGTTTCTGGGTAGAGTTGAGGCCTTTCAGCAAACAGTAGCTTTTCCCTGGGGCTATTTTGTGATAAAGCTCACAGCGCCCAGCCTGGAGCCATTCTCAGGGTTTCTGTTTTTCAATTGATTGTGGTGGCAGCTAGAGGGAGGGGCAGCCTCTGGCTGTGGTTACCCTGTGAGGCAAGGCACTCCAATGGCTGGCGCCTGAGCTGGGTGACTTTTCCCTGGATGGAGCTGAGTCTGGCAAGTCACTTCGCCGTTAAGTTCTTGTGACCTGCTAAATGACTCGTTTTATTCCAAGGCCTGAGCTGGAGCTAGCAGCTCCTCGGAGCTTTGTCGGTATCCAAGATGGAGATTACCGGTGCTGGGGGGGGAGGGGTGGCCTTCCCTCCTCTGCTCCCTGAGAAGAAGTGAGGACGTCGGGCTTGTACTCACGCCAAGTCTTGGATCCTGGGTTGTCGCTGGTCTGCAAACAGCACGATGAAGATGTCCGCTCCTTGTCGGTTCTTGTTGGTGTTGAGTAGAATCTGCTCGTCCGCTGCGTCTGGCTCCTTCGTCCCGGACTCTCTGTGTCTCAGGTATGACCCCGCGGCGGTGGTCGCCGCCGCGACCCTGCCGCCGCAGCGGCAGCTGATGTGTTTCCTTGGCTTTCCCTCTCTTGTCTAACTCTCTGTCCTGTGATGTGTGATGGCACACTTGGTGTGATTCTCTGGCTTAGGACTGTTCACTGGAACTCTAAAACTGCTTTCTATGCAAGAGCTTGTTCAGATTCCAGCTTCTCCTCCTCCATCTTCCCCCATTTATCTAACGTACTGTTAATCTTTCTACTTGGTTTTTTATTTCTTTTCCTTTTAATTGGTCAGCTTTGTAGGCTTCAGATTCTTTGTTGGAGCTTTGTTTTAGATCTTGTGTGAACTTGTTTACTTCCTTAATTTGGTGTTCTCAAATCACTTAGTTGATTGGTTATGGTTTACTTGGATTCCCATTCCTGCTGTCGGGCTCCATTCAGCATTCCCTTTGTGGTCTCTCTGAATTCCTTCAGATGTCTGTTTTTGGATTCCATGAATGCCTCTATTGATCTTTGTCTATTCTCATACTACTGTTACAATTCCTTTGCTACTCTTTGATTAGCTTCCTCACGTTCATGCAATTCCTGTAGTTCTCTTTGACTTCTCTCAGCCTGCTCACGCAATTCCTGTGTCTCTCTTCGTCTGTTCTCTTCCTGCTCACACAATTCCTTTCTTTCTCTTTGACTGTTCTCAGCCTGCTCACGTAATTCCTTTATTTCTCTTTGTACTCAACCTGTTCACGCAATTACTGTATCAATCTTTGAGTAGTTTCCTCACAGTCACGAGATTCCTGTTGTTAGGTTTGCTTCCTCTCTCTCCCTATCACGTTCAAACTGAGTCCTTTGCAAGCTTTCAGTCTTTTCATTCACCACATTTACCAGTAGTGTTTTTAGTTCTTTGTGGGACGTCTGTCTAGATTATTCATTAACTGTTCTGTCACTGGATTATCATGAATGAGAGTTGATATACCCACACTTGCCATTTTTCTCCTGTTTTCCGGCTTGTTCTGCACACTTGATATGAAAGTGACACCAAT
Source organism: Dipodomys merriami (assembly GCF_024711535.1). Lineage (NCBI taxonomy): Eukaryota > Metazoa > Chordata > Mammalia > Rodentia > Heteromyidae > Dipodomys > Dipodomys merriami. The sequence continues at coordinate 221,742 of NW_027206435.1, read as the reverse complement.
TTTTTTCTAAAACACTATTTTAAGGCAAGCATCAACCAAAGTCCTGTAGTTGCACAGTCAAAATGGCTGTAGATTCAACCTAGTTCAACAGATACAATCTATTCAACATCAAACAACTATGCATTAATGGGCTAAGAACAGCAAAGACGAATTTTTCAAATCAGAAAAAATTATGTTTAGGGAGAAATGTGGGGTAAAATAGGATTAGAAATATGTGGAGAGGTTAAAGTAAATTTAACCAAGTCCTAATCTCAGAGAGGGAAAGGGCTTGGACAGAATGACAGGAGAGAAATTAAAAAGAAGAAAATCAAAAATGGAAAAAGAAAAATTTAAATTTAAAAAGTGAAACACTTAAAATTATGTGACTTTAAAAAGTGATATTGAGAGAAGAAAAGGATAGGATGACAAGAGTGGGATGATAGAAAGGAGACATGAAAAACTAAAAAATAAAAATTCTTAAAAGTATTTACTTGAAAATTATATGTTATAAAGATATAATATTTCTATTAAAATGTTAAGCCTGTTTCTGGGGGTTTAGCCCAGAGGAAGGGCACCTGCCCAGCGTGTGCAAGGCCCTGGGTTCGGTGCTCAGCCCTGGGGGAATAAAAAGACCAAAAAAAATTAAGCCTAAAAGTTTGTGAATTAAGTAATACATTTCTGGATTAATTATATACACAATAAGGGATAAGTTCTAATAAACGATGATGGGTATTTATCTGGGGATGAGGCAAAACAGCAATTAAGTCACGCAAAAAAAAGAAAGACAAAAAAATACAAAAATTTAAAAAGGACCAAAGGTCAATAGCGATTTTTTCAAAAAGCATACACACACAACACACACACACACACACACACACACACACACACACACACACACACACACACACACATACACACACACACACCTAAAATAAAGATTAGGAGAAGAAGAAAAAAATGATTAATAGAAAACAATTAAAAAATTTTAAAAAATGGTACGAAAAAAAGAGTTCTTTAATTTTTTGGGGGGCGAGGGGTGAGGAATGAGAAGATCCTGTGTCTCCCCTTTGTCTGTAACCAGTCTCTTCGTGGAGTGTCTGGTCTGCTTGTGGTGTTTGGTTTTCCTGTGGCTTGATTGATTTCTTACATCAGTTTGTTTAAGCAGTCAATAAAATGCTCTGCTTTATCTAGGATTTTGTGATCCTCCTTCAGGCTAGTTCAGTGGGAGGGAGATCTGCTTTGAGTATCACGAAAGAGAAAGATGGTGGTTTTCTCTAGTTTGGAGATGCTATGATGAGGCTAAGTTCTGTTTAGGGTTGGGGCATTTCAAGCAAACATTATCTTTTCCCTGAGGGGCTAGCTCCTGAGACACTCCCAGAACCCAGCCTAGATCCATTCTCAAGGAGTATGTTTACTGAATTTCAATTGATTGTCTAGGCTGCTGTAGGTAGGGGCATCCTCTGGTTCTGTTAACCCAGTGAAGATAGTCACTCCTCTGGGGGGGGGGGCAGAACTCTCTCTGCTTGCGCTAGGTGAGTTTCTCCTCAGTGCATCTGAGCCTGGAAGGTCAGGTTTGATTCCTGTGACCTGCTAAATGACTCTTTTCTTTCTTCCAAGGCCTGAGTTGTAGCTAGTTGCTCAGCCTGGCCATTCTCAGTATCAAAGATGATGTCTGGTGCGGGGGAGGGGCAGTCTTCCCTCCTCTGCTCCATGAGAAGGAGTGAGGATGTCAGGATTCTACTCAGACAGGAGTCTTTTTTTCCTGGGTATCACTGGTCTATGATCTGCAGGATGAATTTATCTGCTACTTGTCAGTTCTTGTTGGTGTTCAGTAGAATCCTCTCACCCACTGCATATTGCGCTTTTGTCCTGGACTCTCTGTTGTAGATATGGTGGCTATGGGTGCCGTAGCTGCTGCCACAACCGCAACTACTGTCAAGTGCTCAGATCTGTCTTCTTGCCTGGATCTTCCCTCTCTAGCCAAACAATGTGTACAGTGATGGCACACTTGGTGTGATTATCTAGGCTAGTACTGTTCACTGGAACACTAAAGCTGCTTTGTATGTGAGAGTTTGTTTAGCCTCCAGGTTCTCCTCTACCATCTTTCTCTGACCTCCATGAAACTCTTTATATTTTATGTTGATTGGTTATTATACAACAATTACTTTTAAATGTACATGTAGTATCTAAAGATAGCCATATGAATATTCTCATGCAGCTCTTATTTATCTGTTATGTACTTTCAGTATTATGATATTTCTCTCTCTCTTATACTTTCTCTCATTTCCTCACTTTCTCTTTCATGCTTCATATCTGCTACTTAGAATTTCTGGTGGTCTACTATTATCCTTCAGGATCCACTAGTTTGTGGGAACATGATAAAGACAATCAGTTACCCTTGACTTATTTAAGAGTTACAACAGTGATGTGATATTATTTGCCATTCTAAATGGTAAAACAACAGATCTAGGAATTCCTTTTCACTTTTATTACTATTATAAATTTTATCTCTCTAAGAATCATTGGTATGGATAAGATAATTTTAACCTGTAACCTAAAAGTACTTTTTCTTTTACAAACAACCTTTTGCTTTGAGTATCAGTGAGTAACTACATGTAATGAAACAAAGCTATCCTATCGAACGTAGACTGAAGTTGTTCACAGGGATGAAAAACAAGATAATGGAGAAGTGAGTACAAAGGATACCCATCATAGAGCACAGGTCCTCAGAGTAATTTACCATGTACACTTTGTGAGAATGACAATGTGTTAGGAACTATAGATTAAATCACTGAACACTTGATATATATGCAAATATGTGTATATATATTTATATTATTTATATAAGCATATATGTATTTGCCCTTATATATGTACACATGTATGTTACTATACTCACAAATACACACATACATATACCCATGTATAAATGCACACATGGAGAAAGAAACATAGTTATAGTCAACACAAGTTTCACTAGATGTTGAATATGCCTTAGACGGAATGCTTGGAACCAAATATGTTGAAGATGTATTTGTCTCTAAGAGTTCTTTTACCACTCCTCTTACCTCTTAAAACTGGTACGTTTTAAGACATGAGATTCGACTTGCAAAATGCAGTACAAGTGATAACAAGTCATTCAGAAATCTCAGTAATAAAGGTCATATGGTGTCTCCCTGCTCCCCACGGAATGCTTGCTCTTGTAGACACTCTCAACAACCAAAGTAGTAGGAGAATATCCTATCAGTGTATATACTATCAGAGGGGGTTGGAGGGAGGATTTGGGTGATGTGAAAGGGAGGGATGGTAGGGGAAAAACAAAGGATTGGGTAACAATGCTCAATAAGACATGTACTCAATACCTTCCTTATGTAACTGTAACCCCTGTGTACAGTGTCTTTACAATAAAAATATATATTAAAAAGATACAAGGAAAACTTCTGTACTTATGGGAAGTTGTATTTATCACTCAATATCAGTAAGGTATTGGTTTTAGGACCACAGGCATATTAAAATTTTGGATCCTCAAACATTTTACTTGAACACAGTATATTATTTACATTAGAATGTTTCCACAACCTAGTTCAGTGTAATTGCTATGAAACGTTTTACTACATTTTATGTTTGAAATGGAAAATAAAAGTATTTGCACTATCAAAAGAAACAATTTTTTTTCTTTTTTTTTGTCTTTTTTTCTGCATTTTGTGGATGGTATTGGGAGAGCAGTTTTGAAAAGCTCAAATTTCATCACCAAGAGCTGTCTGCAAAATGTAAAAGGATCTAATACAGCATCTTGAATAATATGGAACTCCAAGGAGAAGTACTTGAATTGAGACATTATCAGAAACTAACCACGCAAGGAATTTTTAGAAGCACAGCTGCTAGATTTCTAATGGAGAGCTTTCATAACCCTTTCTAAAACACAAGTCAGAACCTCATTGAAGTGTAGATGGTTTTCCCTCACCTTTCTGTCAAGCTCAGTCATTATCAATCAACATACAGCTAATATTGAATAATCCTCTGATAACAAAATGTTGATGGAATGTCCATCCAGTTTAGGTTAAGAGCGTTAACCTAGTAATGAACTAGCTGGTAAGTAAATCTGAAACTGTTATAGGCTATAGGGGTTCAAGAAAAGGTAGGATCAATGGATACTACAGTATTTTCCCTGATAAGAGAATTTGAGGGCAAGTTATTTTATAATGGTTCATGTTAGGGAACAAGATAACTTCAGAGGAAGAGTCAGAAAATTTGTGGGAATCAGGGCCATCTGAAACTCATTTCCAGAATGCAAACTGATTAAAACTAGAGTATTTTTCTTAAGCATTAGAATTGGACTCTCATTAGGGTGAAAGTTAGGTTTCATTTGCAGCTGTGGTTAGTGTTAGCATTAGGGCAATGGAAAGTTATGGTCAAACTCGAACTATCTTTGAATAACAAGTCATGTTAGAATTAGGATGAATGTGAAATAGGAAACTGCTAATTATATTAAGATTAGGATATGGTTAGTGTGAGGGTTAGCCTCAATATTCCAGTTAAGGTTAGAGTTACAAAAATGGCAAGATGAGTAAAACTACAAATTATTTTTAGAGAGGTGAGTTGAATCAAAGTTAGGATGAATAAATCTAATGTATTTTTATGGCTTTTAGAATCCAAAGGCTATCAGTTCTATGGTTAGGGTTACTGTTCTAGTTCAGGTTAGATTTAGGCTTAGGTAAGGGTAAGCTATAACGTAAAACTGAGATTTCTGCTAACATTTTCAAGTAAAATAAATGTGAAATTTAACAAAAATTACAGAGTTTTCCTAATTTTACTATTCAGGGTTCAATAGGGTTAAATTTAGAGTTAGGTTTCTAGTAAGGTTTAAATATATAGTTAGGGTTAGGAACTAGAGTATAATGTAAGTAAACCTGCAACTTCTTTTTGGAGATAGGGAAGTTCAGTAAAAGTTAAGATCAGTGGAAACTATGATAGCTTTCATGATATGAAGACTTGAGGTTAATATTCATAATAGGGTATGATTTCAGAGTCCAAGTCAGGGAATCTGTAGGATTTGGAAAAAAGTGCAAATCATTTCAAAGACCATGAGTATCTGTTAGGATATATTTTCCATTAATTTTAGGATTGGGTTTCTATTATCATCAAGGTTATTCTTAGGGTTCTGACCAGGATTAGAGTTAAGATTATGGAAATGGAAGGTTGAGAACTTGAGTGACTTACTTCCTTTGTGTCTGTATATGCAGTATTCTAAGGCTTGGACTCAAGGCTTGGGTTCTATCCATGAACATTTTGCTGTAGGTTAGCATTCTACCACTTGAGCCATGATTCCACTTCCATATATCTTTGGCAGTGAATTGGAGATGAGAGTCTCACAGATTTTCCTATCCAAGCTGACATTGAACTGAGATCCCAAGATCTCTGCCTTCTGATTAATGGTAGGATTAAACTCATGAGCTACCAGTGCCATGGAAAATGCCTGACTTTTATTGATTGTTTTTACTTTTGTTCAAGATCAACATTGAATTCAATATTTGATAGCATTGTTCACTAGGTAACAAGCTGCCACTTGAGCCATATCTCCAAAAATGATTATCTTAAATAGCTGGAAATCATTAAATTTTCTTCAGTTGATATGAATCATTAGTGCTGTTCTAAAACTTATCCTAAACATTTATAGACCCTAGAGGTGATCTGAGCAGATTCTCACGGTTTTCTTCTAATTGCATAATATTTTAGGAATATGATATTTTAATTATTATTTTAAGTAGCAAAGGAGTTATTAAACAAAGCAGTTTCTGTGTACAATATACCTTGTTCAATGCCAACCATTTCAACATTCGCATCTTTCCTCTATGCACCTCTTCCTTCACTCTTCTTAATTTTGTAGGATATTTACTGGATTACTCTCTGCACTTACCCCCTTTTCTCCTGGTCATTCTTGTACTTTTCCCCCTTCACCCCTGTTTTAACTAGCCACTTACATATGATGCAGCAACTCTAATCCTAGGCATTTACCTGAAAGATTACAAACCAGGATACAGTAAATATTTCAGCACAACCATGCTTACTGAATCAGCCCAGATACCCCTCAAGAGAGAAATGATTCAAGGAAATGTAATGCACACACACACACACACACACACACACACACACACACACACACACACACACACACACACACACACAGAGGAAATCCTACTTACCCTTCAGAAAGAGTATTGTACCCTTTGTATCTCTCATTTCTCATTTCTTCTGCCTGGTATCCAATTGTTGTCGTACTGTCCCTGTACTGCAGTAAGTGCCACATGCAAACTGATGTAAAAGATTTTCAGAGATTTGGCTAGCCATAGATTCCTAAATATGAGTTCTATGCTCATTCTCTTTGTTTATTCATGCCTTTGAGTAGTGATTGCACAGATTCATTTGTACTATTTGCTACACAGAAAAGAGATGAACGCACATACATGGATATTCATACATACATGGATATATGCACGCATATGGGTATATATTAAATACTTGAATTCATTTTATGTTTTTGAGAATTACTGAGCTAACAAAAATCACATGCATTTTACTTCCTAGTCAATTCTTTCAAAGCCTAAATAACTTTGTCTCCTTTGAATACATAATTTTAAAGAGAATATCACCATCTCTAATCTTTCAATGGCCTTGAAATTAGATGTTTCAATGGGAAAAAGTTATTTAGCCAGTCCCAAATTGTGCCTTTTCCAAGTTATCAGATATTCAATCTATCACATGCCCAAATAATAGAGAATGGGAACAGGTCTGCATTGAGTACTCACAGTAGACAGCTCTCTGGACTTTCTCAGGAAGAGCTTTCTGCCATTGTGGGATGGATAGGGCTGGATAATATACAAACAGACAACATAGATTGAAAGTATTGTGCTAAGTTGACACCTGAAATATTGTATGTTTCAACTGCATAGTATTGGTTTTCATGAATTAGTTAATCAGGTTCTTTACACCATATGATGTTACTAGACTGTGGAATGCATGTTTATTGCATTTACTTTGTAGAACTTATTTTGAAATTTGGTATAAAACGTTCACCATTTTTTTTAATATGGATTACTCCTAGTTGTCAAGAGTGAGGAATTGCCCTGGAACTTTGTAATTTGAAGTCTTATGTTGCCATATGTCATATCCTATTTTCCTTTTACAGAGTTGGTAAAAAAAAATATGTAATTAATTTTATTTTATTTTATTTTGGGTCTGGTCGTGGGGCCTGAGCTTTTGGACTGCGTACTTTCCCTCAGCTCTTCAGCTCAAGGCTGGCACTCTACCACTTGAGCCACAGCGCCACTTCTGGCTTTTTTTGTGCTTATGTGGTGCTGAGGAATCGAACCCAGGGCCTTAAGCATGCAAGGCGAGCGCTCTACCACTGAGCCAACTTCCCAGCACTGTAATTTATTTTTTATTTTTATATATTATCTATTACAGAATTTGAACTCAGGGACTGGGCACTGCTCCTGAGGTCTTTTGCTCAAGGTTAGCTCTCTACAACTTCGAGCCACAGTATCAATTTTAGTTTTCAGTGATTAATTGGTGATAAGTGTCTCACAGTGACTTTTCTCAACCTGGCTTTGAACTGTGATCCTCATATACCAGCCTCCAGATTAGCGAATATCACAGGCATGAGCTACCTCCACCCAGTTATACGTAATTTAAACTGTAGTTTTCTGAAGTCTTTCATCCTACACTGAATATTTTTTCTTACGAGGTTTCTAATAAATATGTAATCTATTCAATTTTGAAAAGTACTGTGTACCTCACACTTATTTGTGGCATTTCTGAAATCCAAGTTTCTCTGTGTGTCAGGGTGGATACTTTTGCCTGTAACAAGTATGTTGAACACATAACCTCTGGCTACTTAAAGAACAAAGTATGAGAAGCTACAGTAGCCAGATAAAGAACTTCCAGGATAATTCAATGGCAACTCATGTACTCTCTCTGTAGGGGAACAGGCAGCATAGAAAAGAAATTCTTATATTTGAAAGTGATTGAGTGTGTGTGCACATAGGTGTTCACTTATTTATCTGTTATTATAGTTTTAGATATATTCACTAGTATAAAACAATATTTCATATATATATGCAATAACAGTTTCCAAAATCCAGGGAACCACCTCCATGGGCACCGCTTTCCTATGTTGCTCTCTGGGTAATAAGAATGAAACGTGGAATTGTCTTGTTGTAGAGAAATTACTCAGAGATTCAAGCATTTTTCTTTTAATAGGTTGCTTGTTCCTAACCCTAAAATTAGGAAGTCTGTTGATATGTATGTTTAATTATAATATATTTAATATATTATTTAAAATGTATAATTATTGTATATTATAAAATATATTTCATATAATACCTGAGAATATTATATATTTATAAGAAAAAATACAACAAACGTATCAGTCCATACTTTCCTAGCCATGATTAGCTTCAGTACAGTTAAGCACATTACATCTCAACAGGAAAATTCTACTGAAGTTCTGATCCCCTTGAGCTAGATAAGGAGAATTCCTGTAAAAGAAGCCTCTCCTCAACTATGAGAAAAGATATGTTTGGAAGATTAGTTTAGTTTAGTGTTTTTTTTTATTTTTTGGCCAGTCATGTGGCCTGAACTCTGGGCCTGGGCCCTGTCCCTCAACTCTTCAGCTCAAGCTTTGTGCTCTATCACTCGAGCCATAGCGCCACTTCTGGCTTTTTCAGGTTATGTGGTACTGAGAAATCGAACCCAAGGCTTCATGCATATCAGGCAAGCATTCCACCACTGAGCCACTAATCCAGCCCAAGTTTGCAAGTTTTTGAGAAAAGGAATTTGGCATTTGCTTTGCATCCTTGATTAGTCATGAATAGATATTATTTGGCTCCAAATTTTGTCTCCTTGCAGGTTCCCTAAACAGTTATACATCAGCCTCATTCCATCACATATCTTTAAGTCCTTCTTTTATTTCTTTTTATCATTTTTGTTTCCTAAAGCTTGATTGTTGATACTAAAGCTTGAACTCATGGCCTAGACAGTGTCCCTGAGCTCAATGCTAGTGCTCTACCACTTGAGCCGTGCACCACTTCTGGCTTTTTCTGTCTGGACATGCTTTGAATCATAATATTCAGATCTCAGCCTCCAGGGTAGCTAGGATTACAGGTGTGAGCCACCAGTGCCAAGCAAGTCCCACTCTTTTAGATATTATTCTAAAAGCCTTCAATCCAAGGTCACTCCTAAGATTGTAAATGGAACTATGCCAATAGTTCCTTTAATTGTTCTGGCTATGGTGTTTCTTTTGCAAATTATATTGAAACTATTCACTGTTCTCTTCCTAATCCATGATTCTAGATGTGTTAGTAATAATTACTTAAATTTAGCTGCTATAAACCCTAAATCTCTCAATTATTAATTTCATTTAATTCTTTCAATATGATTGTTTTTCAATACAAATATGAACTTATACTCACTTTCTTGAATCTACCCCTTGGCATGAGCTGTGCCTGGGCCTATTCTACCTCAAATGCAAGAGGTTGGCAAAAGAATAGCCTACAGTATTCCTGCTTAAGTGTCAGGACAAGTAGTTGAGTGCCTAAAAGAAGCAATGCATTCCTGGCATGGGAAGGGGTGGGAGAGACAAGAGCCTAGAGAGCAAACTGGCAGTCACAACATTTAACAACTACTCCTTTGGAGACACTGATCTCCTGCAAAGTGGCAGTGATATAACTCACTTAGTGAATTTTCATATATGAAGGAAGTTGTCATATCTCACTACACAACTCACTTGTAGTCAAACAGAGGGCCATTCTTTTGTGTCCTCCTTAGGCCCAGTCTCATTTTATCACCATCTTAGACTTTGCCCAGACTCTATTCCTACCAGAAGGTCCCTGATGAGGAGGAATGTGTGGTATCTTGGCCTTTGATTAGCCCGATGGGGACTGAGGCCACTTTTAATTTTGTTCCTTTTCATTCTGACAAGGCTGTGGTAGGTGGTGGGAAAGCTCATTCTCTGAATTGTTCCCTATTACCAAATCCCTTCAGAGAAAGTCAAGGAATGACAAATTCTGCCTGAGGAAGTGAGTTTCTCCATTTCCAAAGAGGTCAATTAATATCTGATTATGAGGCCCACTTGGTGGTCCTTCCCCAGATCCTCTAAACAGGAGTGGATGTTACCTCAGACACCAGGCCATCCTCATATTTCTTCAGCTCTTTCTCATGAAAATAAAGGTCACAGGAATTGAGTTGAGAAACAAGGAGAAATGAGAGTAGCAGAAGAATCATTGGCATTGGGAGCAATTAGAAACACTGTGTGAAAAAAGGGCTCAGAAAATCTAGGATCACTCACATCATTTGGGAATCACATCACAGGATTTGGGAATAAAATAAATAAATTACTACCTACATTAGTAACTCCACTGCTCTGGCTACATTACAAGTGTTCTCTCAAATGGTAGCTGTACTAATTTGATGAGGAAAAAGGAGCACATTGTTTCCTCACCAAGTTCTACTAAGTATCTTCTTCCATAACCGAGGTTGTTCTTACCCTGTACTTGTCGGTTACTTTCCTTTGCTGGATTCAATCAATGACACTTGAAAGTGTTATCATCTTCAGACATGTAATTACATTTTGTTTTAATCCATTTGTTATAATATAAAACAAATTTTTGGGAAAATATGTCTATGCTATATTTTATTCCATGCCATATTTATTTGATGTTAAGTATTATTTTAATAGTTTCATTTTTAAAACCTGAAGAAAATATTTTGTTACTGTTAGCACCAATTAGTTGCACCTTTTTTTGTATTTTTTCATATTTGTATTTGTTATTAAGCTTCTAACAATGTCTTTTCCCCCTACTGTTGCGTTCTTTTTTTTTTTTAATTGTATTTTATTTTATTTGAGAACATACTGTACAGAGGGGCTACAATTACATGGGCAGGATAATGCATACATTTCTTACCAAGCATTGCAGCCTCCTCCTTTGTTTACCCTTCACTTCCCTTCCCCGCCTCCCCCCTCCCCCCACCCAATTATACCCCCCTCCCCCCCCCACACAGACATTGTAAAGCTGGTTTTGACATGACATTTTGTGCTTCTCATTGTTGCAACAGGTCCACCTGAATCCTTAAACGACTTGTTTGTCCCCATCTCCTCCACATGTTATACTGACATCAAATATAGTGAAAGCAGGGGTTACACTGTGGGGGAGGGACATACAAAGCAACAAAGAAATAATCTTATAAATGCGTTAGAAACACATGCATGAAAGAAACGAAAACATTAAAATACATATTTAAGGGTTCATTTTCCTGTTGCGTTCTTAAAAGTGCTTCAAATTATAAACTCTATATGATGATCTCTATGTGTTCATTTATAAATTTAAATTTTTATCTAATATGCACATTTTATATGATATTTTCATCCTATTGTAATTGCTCTGAAATCAATATGGAAGTCCTTCATTAACAAAAAAACGCAATGCCACAAAACCAGTGAAATTAAGATTAGGTATCTATCCAAAATATTTAGCAATGATATAGTAGAAACATCCACTTCTCTTATATACCAAAACATGTTTATAGCTATGAAAGGTGCATTTTCTTTATTCTCTCTTTATGGAACATCCAGGTTGATTACACAGCTTGGTTGCTATGAATATTGCTGCCATGAACATATATGTTCATATTGATTTATATTCTTTCAGTATGTATCCAATTTGCAATAATGGTCTTCAAGATATTTATGTTTTTTGTATCGTGTAAACTTCCATTATGATCTCCATATGGGTTTCACTAGTTTACAATGCCACACCACCAAACACAGTTCCTGATTTTTTCAACCTCTCCAGCAGTTTTTTTTATTTTCGTGGTGATAGCTCTTCTGGTGTGTAAGATGGGATCTCAGTGAATTTCCTATTTATTTTCCTATGTATTTCCTCTGTGGATAAGAATCTCAAACATTTCATTTATTTACTAAACATATTGGTATTTCGTTCTTGATCAGTGTCTTTCTTTGTCTTTTGGTATTTGATCAATTTTTAAGTTTATAATATTTGATTTTTTCCCATTCCAAATACTGACTTTAATAAAAAGATTTTTTTCATTACAGTGGTGTATTGCTTGGATATTTTGATTTTGTGAAGGCTAAGAGAATTTGATATTGTACTCTCAGTCAAATTATAAGCCTGTAAAAATGACGTGAACCTGATTAAATGAAGTTCTTTCTGCACATTTTCTCCCGTACAGATTTCTCTGATTCATGAAATGTGTATTTTGTGTCATGCTGGATGCCTATCTAAGTCTGTGTTTGGATGATTCAGTAAGAATTGCAGAATTCGCCACATAGATTTTGGAGCAAAGGCTTATAGCTGGTAACTGGGCAATGATTCATAAGGCAGCTGAGGCTGAATCTGTGATCCCTTCTACCTGTGTTCAGTTCCCAATCTCTTGTAATACACTCCTCACTTCCCATGCGGTGGTTTCCCATTCTATACAAAAGGTTTCTGGAGCTTCATGTTATTTTGGCCTCCTAGTAGGCCAACATGAGGGGAGTGAAAGCAAGCAAGGCAGATATGTCAGAGGAATTTACTTTTTTTAATTGTGTAAATGCCATACAGAGAGGTTACAATTACATGGGCAAGGTAATGAGTACATATCTTATCAAGCACTGTGGCCTCCTCCTTTGATTCCCCTTCCTATACCACCCCAACTCACCACCCCCACCCCGTGGTCCCTCCTCAGACCCCCCTCCCGCTAAAGTTGTAAAGTTCGTTTTTCAACATAACGTCTTTCACATCTCATTGTTGCAATGGATCCACCTGTACCCCAATTTAAACAATTTCTTTTTTCACTTCCCCTGCACAAAGTATTCCAATATCAAGTGCAGTGAACACAGGGGGCATACAGTGGGGTAGGGACATAAAAAGCAACAAAGAAATCAACTTATAAATATGATAGAAACAATCACAAGAAAGAAAAAAAATTGAATTCTTATCTTGGGGTTCATTTCGCCTAACATCAACTTATCTGACAGTTTCTTCTTGTCTCAGACATGTACTAGTTATTGAAAATAAGGGAAACCATGAGACCTATGCTTCTTTGGGCCTGGCTTACTTCATGTAAAAAAAATTTTTTGGTCGGTTTTGGGGCTTGAAATCTGGGCCTGGGCACTGTCCCTCAACTCTTCAGCACAAGGATAGCACTATCCCACTTGAGCCACAGTGTCACTTACAGCTTTTACTGCTTATGTGGGGCTGAGGAATCGAACCTAGGGCCTCATGCATGCAATGCACGCACTCTACCACTCTGCCACCTTCCCAGCCCTGGCAGAGGGTTTTTATCTGTAGATCCATCACACTTGGGAGCTTCTGGCTGAAAATTCCAGAAAGACAAAAGTGAAGAAACACTTAAGAGAAAATGTAAAACAGAAAGCCACAATGTTTAACCCTATAACAAATTTCTAGGATAAGGAGACTCACTAATTGGTGTCACCTGAGGAGAAAAAGGAAATATTCAGGAAGAATGAGAAGGAAGTGGGAGGGAATAGAGAGAAAGAGACCTAGACTACCTAGAGCTGGGACCTCAATGTGAGCTTAATTTTACTGGGGAAACCAACCCCAAGGACGCAATACCTTACAATTTTGATTACTCTCTCTCTCATGCTACAAAGCCTATTCCAGATCCACTTCCACTCAGCATGGTGTCCATTCTGGGAACCAGACTGAATGCTGAAGGTTCCCAGGGGATGGAAAGACTGAAAACCACAGGGTTAATGCTCAGAAAAGATACATGCCATCAATTCTCACATGTCATTTGTCAAAGTAAGTTCTACAACCAAGCCTGGTACCAATGGGGATGGGAATAGATATTGAAAGCATTATAATAATATCTACTATTATTATCATATAATAATCTAACATCTATTGTTTCATCAAAGGGACAGAGATAGCGTTTCTCCCTTTTTAGGTGTATGGGACAGGGCATTCTATAGAAAGTTTGTCCATTGGGGGCTCTCTGAATCTTTTCTCCCAAGATTGTGGCTATGAGGTTTCGGGGAGGAGAATTAGAGTAGAAAAGTGAGTTCTCAAGCTGGGTACTGATGGGTGACACGTATATACCAAGCCTGAGGTCTGAGGATTATGATTTGAAGTCAGTCTGGGCAGGAAAATCCATGAGACTCATCTCCAATTAAACAAAAAGAGCCCGAATTGGATCTGTGGGTCAAATGTTAGAGCATTATCTATGAGTGGGTGGGGGAGACAGATTCTTGACCCTGAATTTAAACCCAGGATTGGGGGATGGGTGGAAATGTATTCTCAGTGCATGAAATCAAAGGTGTATGGTCAACATCACTATTGATGTTAACTTTGGGGTAGAGTTGATCAGTTTTATTCTGGAAATGATTTGTTCCACTCTTCTCTGTCCTGTATTCTTTAAAAGAAACAGCTTTGAACAATCTATACCTAAGATGTGTGGATTGCACAGAAGCACTTGTTTCATTTTTTTCTACTTACAAAATGGTACATAAATAGTGTACAAAGGAGTTTTAATTTAATATGTCGGTTTGTGAGTACATCTTGATCGATGTCATCAATTTGATTATTCTTCTCTATCTCACACAACCCCACCCCCTCCATTTACGTGGTCACATTTTCACACCTGTGCATTGAATATTATAACTGGATTCTCCCACTGCACCAGTTTGGCAAAGAAATTTCTTCATTGTACAGGCAAGGAAGATGAAGCTGAGGACTACATGCCCAAGACACCATAGCTATTACTTTGCATCAAGATTATTTGACTTACAAAATCTTCACCAAAAGAAGCATGATAAAAAAGAACATGGCCAGGAACTATAAGCATCTATCTTTGTGTGTGTATGTGTGTGTGTGTTTGTTCTGGTGCCTGAGTGCTGTCCCTGAGCTGCTTTGCTGACTGTTAGCACTCTACCACTTGAGCCACAGTACCACTTCCAACTTTATGGTAGTTAATTGGAGGTAAGAATCTCATGAACTTTCTATCCTGGCCTCATTTTAACCCACAATCTTCAGACCTCAGTTTCCTGAGTAGCTAGGATTGCTGGTGTGAGCCACTGGCAGCTAGCAAAACATCTATTAGATAAACATGTGGGGCAATTGGTCATTTGATACTGGTGACACTCAACCTTGCTAATTAGGAGGCAGAGATTTACAAGAATGATATCATGACCAGTTTTGACAAAAAAATTCGTAAAAAAACTACAACAACAAAGAAAGCTAGATATAGTGTAATTTTCCTGTTAACTCACTATGTGGAAGCCATAGGTAAGAGATCATTGCTCAAGGGAGGCTTGACCTGAAAAATAATCTAAAGTGGTTAGAGCCTTAGCACCTTCAAGCACCAGTAGTGCCAAAAGAAAAAGAAAAGAAAAAAACAGAAAATGAAAGGAAAGTATAAAAAGGAACTATTTGCTCTTCATTCGTGGTTTCATTTCATTGGATACAAGAATTGAGAGTATTTTGTTTATTGTTTTAGGATTCAGGCCTCTCTAATATAAAAGCATTTATTTCAGGTAAATATTGTATTATTACTATTTATTAACTTATTATTAGACCTTTAGGTTTGGAGATTGAAATAATGGCTTTGTATATATTAGTCTAGATCTACAACTTAGCTGTACACAAGCTCTCTTGTATAGATTTGAAAATTGTTTATTATTAATTCTTCAATAGTTAGCTATTCTACTTTTCATCTTATATTTTCTCTCCCACCTTTTCCCCTATGTATTTTAGTTTATGTGTTCAAAACTCCTCAATTTTATCTTCTAAATTTAGAATTTTGCTTTTGAGTTTACAGAGAAGTCAGTTATTTGTGACATCTTTTAAAATTATATACAGACATATGTATTTCATATATATGATTGCTTCTTATAGTTCATTGCAATAGGCAACATTTATCTGACCCTGTGCACATAGCTATTGAGCCATTGTGATCCTCTCCTAAGATAGCTTCCCTTGTTCTTCCCATGTGAATGCTTAGAGTGCTGTTAATCATATTCAAGTGTAATTATTTGTCTTTTACTATCTATTAGATAAACTTGTGGATGTATGGGCATATCTAGTTATTAGAAATGAGGAAAACCATGCAGCATATATTTAATTGGATCTGGCTTATTTCATTTCATAGCATTCCCCCCCCCCCCGTCTTTCCATTTCTTCAGAATGGGGTAATGACATTCTTTCCCATGGAAGCACAATACAACAGAATTGAAGATCCAGAAATGAATCTACTCCTATAGGCATATAATCTTTGATAAGGAAGTCAGAAACACAGGGTGGAAGAAAAACCGCCTCTTCAAAAAATTGTTTTAACTGGCTGTACAGAGAAAACTGAAATTAGATCATTTTATATCCTCCTGCACCAGAATCAATTCCAAATGTATTGAAGAGCTCAATTTAAATCCAGATGCCTTAGGAATCTTACAGGAAGAGTTAGGGGAAACACGGGGGCTCCTTGGCATAAGTCAAATTTCCAAAGTACGTCTAGATAAATGGTATTACAGCAAACCAAATCAATCGTCAGGCTCAAAAGCCATGAAAAAAAGAGATAGTGTAGCACAGATTTATTAGGTAGCAAACCTACAGATGAGAGCCTCAGCCAATGATAAACCCTTTCTCCCGTTTCTAACTAGGTTAATTATTCTGGGTTTACATGAATATAAGTATTTTCTGATGGGGATTAGTCAGAAAACAACTAATGCTAAGACAGAGATAGTATGTAAAATGAGTTGTAGCTGGAGAAAGGGAGGGATTAAGGCAAGAGTGTCTAGTTCAAAGACTTGGCTTGGTGCCAGCTAAGTAAGGTATAGCTACACAAGGGAAGGGGAGTAAAACAGGAGTGGTTATAAACAAAAGCACTGGTCTGAAGCCTCAAAATAAGGACTGCAATCTGTGTGGACAAAACAGTCTCTAACAGTAAGTTTTATTTAAATTAACAAGCATGATTTTAATTTTTTGCAGAGTGGGATGGTGTATAGTCACAGGCAATTTCTCCTATGTCACGTAATCCAATCTACTCTTTCACATGTTACCCAGTAGCCAGGTTTCAACACAAATGACTACAATGAGATTGTACAAATGACGCTGTGACTTTCCCTCTTATGAATTAAAATTCTGTCAAATGATTTATGTCTTCCAGATGTTTACACATTTCTCATGATCTTTTTTACTATTTTGTCTTCATTATTGATAATCATAGTACATTTTGTTGTTTTCTTGTGTGTATATGTCATTTTTAGTGCTTGAACTCGATGTTTAATGGTCTCCCTTGTATTTTTTGCTCATGGCTGATGACACTCTATCCTTGAGTCACATGCTCACCTTCTGTTTCTTGCTGGATAATTGGAGATAAGTTTTCACATTTTTGTCTGTTTGGACTGACATTGAACTAAAATATTCAGGTCTCAGCCCCCTGAGTTCTAGGATTGTACATATGAATGGCTGACACCAATCTTTGCTTTACTATTATTTTAATTATGTGGTAGAGGAAAGTGGAAGTATATTTGTGTTAAGTGTGCAATTTTCAAATACAAGTTTGAATCAACTTGATATAATATAACTGTTATCAATTTTACCAGTTAAATCATGAATATTACACATTACACAGAAATATAATGGAAAACAAAAGGCATAATTGTTTTCTTAAAACAGTCAATGAAACCATAAATTACTTTCACTTTACAAATTATGTTTTATTTAACTTAAATTAGATGGACCCATTGCACATTGAGATGTACAAGTCGTTATGTCCAAAAATGAACTTTACAACTTTGTTGGGGGGGGTAGCGGGGAGAATTAGAGGGGCAGGGGGAGGATGGGAAGGGATGGGAAGGGGAAACAAAGGAGGAGGTTAGTATTGATAAGAAATGTACTTATTATCTTGCCCATGTAATTGTGACCCCTCTGTACAGTATTTTCACAATAAAAAATAATATAAAAAATAAAAATAAATAAACTGCAAAAAATTTGGGCAGGGTGCTAATATACATATTTTTCCATCATCACCTACCACATCCTCCTTCTTCCTTCCTAGAAAAAACACCCAATCAAAAAAGGCATAGATATTTTGCTCTTGACCTTAGAAATGGAAGCAGAATGTTATGGATGTCTGAGATGTTCATTAATAGTGTTTTACATAGTAATGTCACATGCAACAACCTATGAGTTCTGCAGGTCTTAACACTACTTCCTTAGTGATGTAATTGGAGGTCAGCTTTATTGGACATAGTATTGTTTTCCACTTCCTTTCCTACCACCTGACCTAAATTATAATACATATTAACAGAAAGAAAAAGTAATGCCAACTTAAGAAAGTCCCATTGGAACAAGACGTTATGTCGAAAAGGGAACTTTACAACTTTATGGGTGGATGGGAGGATCGATGGGTAGGGATGGTAAGGGGAAACAAAGGAGGAGGCAACAATACTTGATAAGAAATGTACTCATTACCTTGCTCATGTAATTATAACCCATCTGTACTGTATTTTCACACAAAAATTATTAATATGAAAAAAATTCATTTAGGGCTCGGGGAATATGGCATCATTGCATGAAACCCTGGGTTCAATTCCTCAGCACCACATAAACAGAAAAAGAAACACTGGAAATGGTGCTTTTCCTCAAGTCATAGACTTCTAGCTCAAGAACAGTTCATGGTCCCTGAGTGCAAGCCCCAGGACAGGAAAAAGAGTCATTTAGCTAGTAAATGCAAAATAAAGAACCCATACTTGGAATATATTATTGCTCCTTCCAAGTGATACCTAACAATAGTTCTTAATTCATGTACATTACTTATATTAGAATACCGTGTTGAACAAAAAAAAGTATTGTTAATAGGTCATGGCAATTAATGCCAGGAATGTTCTTGGATGTCAGGGGAAGTTTAATTCTGGAAATTGAAAGATTCCAGGATTTTGTGTGCTCAGTGCTAATCAGAAAGGGAAAGGTATCTTTGTGGCCAGTCATGGCACCAAAAATGCATATGCTGGTTAACATTTGTGACAGAAGAGAAGGAATAACTCCAGATGGAAGGAATAAATTATAGTAACTAAGGTATAGCAGAAACCGTTCTAGGAAACCATTTTTGTTTTTTGAAGAACTAATTATAAACTAGGTTTATTCCTCATTGCTTTTATTATTCTAATCACTTAGGCTCTTCTTAATCTCTGTGTGATAAGTTGTATATCCTTCTATGCTGCTCTTTCATACCTGATCTCCTTTGCTTTCTAAAAATCTCAGTCTTTCTCTATTTCTCTATGAACAATTTCTGATACTAAATCCACATATACTAATGTAAGAGTCCCATAGCTCATGAGTCATTAATGTAACAACATGGAAAAAGAGGGCATATTTATTGCTACCTCAATTTTTCTGAAAAGCTGCAATATCACATCATTTGATTTAAATTTCCATTCTTTGTCTACATAGTGTCATTAAGTGCACATAAATGCAAATATGAGCCAGGTGCTGCTGGCTCATGCCTGTAATGCAAGCTACTCAGGAAGTTGAGACCAGAGGATTGTGGTTCAAAGCCAGCCTGTTCAGGAAAATCCATGAGACACTTATCTTCAATTAACCACCAGAAATCCGGAAGTGATGCTGTAACTCAAGTGGAAGAGCACTGGACTTGAGCTGAAGAGCTGAGGGACAGCACCCAGGATTAGAGTTCAAGCCACACGACGAACAGAACAGGTGTAAATATGAATTTAAGTTCCCTCAAAAGGAATGACAAAGTCAATAGTAATCTTCCCAAGCAGAGAAAATAATTGCAAAATGACTTTACACTCGCAAAAATGTTTCAAGTTTAAAAGTCGATACTCCTGGAAAGATAAAACATAAGAATATAAGGAAGTCTGGGAAGTTCAGGTTGCATCAAGCCTAGGCAGAACAGTCTTTGTGACATTATCTAAAATTAACCAGCCAAAAGCTGTATTGGAAGAATGGCTCAAGTAATTGAATACTAGTTATGAGCAAGATTGCTGAATAAGAGCTTGAGGTTTTTTCATACACACATACAAGCATGCATATACACACAGAGGCACTTATATGTGTAAACACACATAAGAAACAACTTTCAGAATGTGTAGAAAAGTTAGAAAATATATACTGAGTAAGACTAGAACAAGTGATAATTTTTAATATTAGAAAGTCCTCAAGTGAACTTTCCCCAAAAAAGGTTGAGACTATTACATAGGTAGGGACCAGAGATAATATAGTCAACTAATTATTATTAAAGTGATCAGATCCATGGAGGAACAAATCAGAGACCCCTGCAGGTGCATCTGAAAATGTTCATAACCTCTGTCAAATTCTAAAATGTCTTTGAAAATTGTACATAAACAGTTTAAGCACTTAGTCTAGTGGATAAGATTATCAGAGAAGTTCAGAATTGCTAGCCTGTTTCTAGATTAAATAAACCATCACACTATGGCAGGGCAATGTGATACAAGCCTGGAAATTTAGCACTCAGACTAAGACAGGAAATTAGAGAATGGAATTACATAGCGATATCTTCCCTGGAACAGGTAGTATAATTTTCTCTCAATAAAACAAGCCTAACAACAAGAAAGAAATATACAGTTTGAAGTTTGAGCTAATTTTGTCACTATGTTTTGAGAAGTCACGTTTCCTATTGAAATGCAACTCATATCATCCTCTGTTGTGTTTTAACTGCTCTCTTCATTTCAGAAAATCCCTAGATGCAAAATGGCTCATGATTCCCAACTAAAAATTTGAGAAAGTAAGCATCATTCTGTTGGATTCCAAAGAAATGATTAAGGATTACAAAAACTAAAGCCTGGAGAAATGGCAAAGCTCATCTAATGTAGGACTTTGTAGACCTGGCTAAATTAGAATTTAGATATAAAATAAATATATTTTGTTTGTAATTTCATATTCGATAGGATACTACAAAATGGTTTTCAAGTAGAAGGTTTAATTTAGAAATGCACAAATGATTCTGGCATTCTATTTGCCTGGAATATTCTTTCAATTGAGGTATAATTAGAACTTAATAGATAATACCAACAGTTCATGATAATGTGAATAATCTAGACAGTTGCCAACAAATGGATGCTATTAATTTATAAATTTAGAAAAAGCAATTTTTGAGACATTGGTGTAGCATGGTGTGAAGAAAGTAATTGTGTTACATCTTTTTTCTTCTACCTATACATAACACAGGAAGACATTTCCTTAATTACGGACCTCTGTATACAATTAGAAAAATGCTAGGTTTGAGGTTTGTTTTTATTTTGTTTTTGTTGTTTAGTTTGTCCTAGGGCTTGACCTCTGGGTCTGGGCACTGCCCCTGATCCTGTTTTTGCTCAAGGCTACATCTCTTCCACTTGAAATTCAATGCCACTTTTGTCTGGCTTTTCCTGAGCAGTTTACTGGAGATAAGAATCTAAGAAAACTTCTTTCCTGGGTGAGCTTTGAACCATAAACTTCAGATCTTAATATTCAGATATTCAGATCTCCTGAATATCTATGATAGATAAAATAATAATAATTGTGGGGCAAGTGTGCAGCAAAGATGGTGCTGAGAGGGAGTTGAGTAGGCAGAGACCGATTTGTTTATATTCAGTGCATAAATAGCTCCTGGAAGCTTAGGTGCATGATAGGGTGTGACCATTACAGTGATTAGTTGGTTCCTTTTCCTCCCCATGCCACCTGCTCTTTTTTGCTTTTAAACAGTGCTTGCTGTGTGTTAATAAACGAGTTCCTTCTTGACTTGCTCCCTGCTGTGTCTGATTGTCTCCTGGGTTAAGGGAAGCTTGGGAACAGGCAAGCGGCGCACTTACCTTTCCTCAGACCCCGTCCATCTTTCATGGGATGAAGACCCGACATCAGGAGCCCAACTCGGGCAAGAAAGGAAAATATACCGGCTGACGCTAAGCGGTCTCTCAGGGTAAGTAAAACCCTTAGTATGGGTAATGCTATTTCACAGAAGAAGGAGGAGGAGGCAACATTAAGCCTAGAGGGAGTAAAGGGGGACTTGGGAAGTGAGAAGGTAAAGGAATGGGTCAAATTTGACTGAGAATGCACTGAAACATGCACAGTGGAAGTCAAAACAAGGGTGGTTATCCCCTCTGACTTGGGTGCCCTGACTTTCCTAGGCTTCCACCCTATTCCCCCGATTGTGCCTTAGGAGACCTGTGAGAAGGAAATGCAAGACCCAGACCCATACCGACCTTCCATTGAGGGGCTGAGGGCTGCAGAAGAAACCTACTCGGAGGCCTGCCCAGTAAAGGAAGTCCCACCTGGGAGCCCAGAACTTGGGCCACAGGATTCATTTCCCCAACATATCCAGTCAATCTTTCACCAGGAGCTAACAGGCCCTTGGATCTTAAAGAGATCCGCAAGGTGGTGGTGGTGAGTGGCCTGAACTCTCCTTGGGCCCATACCCAATTACAGGACATTGCTTATCACCCATGTGTCCCTAAGGACTGGCTGGATGTGGCCAAAGCCATCTTCACCAGTTCTCAATTTATTAAATGGTGTGCTTTCTTTAAGGAGCCATGCAGATTGTGGGCGGAGAATAACTGGCAAGTTCAAGCTGCAATACCTATTACTTATGCAGTTTTAACAGGGATGGGGGAAGGGTACCCCACTGGGGTCCAACAGGCCACAATATTTGTCCTGTACCATGACCAGGTGAGGCAGGCAGGACTTGCCGTGTGGTAAAAACTGGAGCTCATCAGGTTTTGAAACCTTTGACCTCTCCTTGTTGGGCCCTGGGTGGTTAGGTTTTGATCACAAGGCCTTTGTGCTGAGCAGGAGCACAGTGCAGAAGCCCAGTGCTTTAACATTTTGTGTAACAACATCACTTCTGGTCTGTGAGTGTGTGTGTTTGTGTGTGTTTGTGTGGGGGGGTGTGGGTGTGTGTGTGGGTGTGTGTGCATACACACACATGCATGAGTCCTGGCGCTTGAACTCAGGACCTGAGCATTGTACCTAGTTTCTCTTGTAGAAGGATAGCCTTCTCCCACTGGGACCACAGAGCCACTTCAGAGTTTTTCCTAATGATATGGTCCTGAGAAATCAAGCCCAGGGTTTCATAGATGCAAAGCACTCTATCCCTAATGCACTTTCCCAGGCCTCTACCTCAGGTTTGTTAGTGTTTTCTGTCCTTTATTCTTGTTGCTGTTGTTGTTGTTGTTGTCACTTGTAGGAGTTGAAGTCTGGGCCTGGGTGCTTTCCTTGAGCTCTTCAGCTCAAGTCTTGTGCTCTACCATTTGAGCCACAGCGCCACTTCAGGTTTTCTTGTGGTTCATTGGATCGAAGTGTCTCAAAGACTTTCCTGCCCAGGCTTGATTTGAACCATGATCCTCAGATCTCATTCTCCTGAGTAGCTAGGATTACCTGCTTCCACTTCAGGTTCTTAGTGGTGAATTGGAGATAATAGTCTCATGGGACCTTTTGTGTTTGGGAGATTTTGGAACCCAGATCTTCAGATCTCAGGTTCCTGAGAAGGCAGGATGACAGACCAGCTACTGACCCCTTGACCGTGGCTTCTGCTGCCAGGGGGTCCATGGTTCCAAGTGGTGAAGTGTTAGCCATGAACCCTAGAGGTAAGGGTCAGCACCTAGAACCCGAGTTCAAGGTTCATGACAAAAAAAAAAAAAAAGAAAACATTTGTCCGCAGAAGACAACTCACACTAGTCTTCAGTAATACATAATTTTGTACTTGCCATGGAAACATATCTGAGCCTCAATATTCTTGTCTGCATAATCATCTCAGTTGTGGATCCCTTACAAGGGCACGATGTAAGAATGCACCCTGTGAAGGACACAGTACATGTCACTCTTTGCAGGACTCAGCACACAGCATCTTGTGAAACACTTAGCACCTAATGCAGGACTCAACACACTGCACCCTGTGAAGGACTCAGCACATAGCTCTGTTCCACAAGCTGTCATTAAAATTAGGGTGCTTTCATCAATATCACTCTTCTTTAAGGAAAATTTCACAAACCATACAAGTTCATATCTAATGGTTTAATGGGGTGGTTTTTTAATTGGGGGAGGTAGTCATGGGGCTTGAACTGAAAGCATGGGGATACTGTTCTAATAATATTTGCTCAAGGCTAGAGCTCTATGACTTGGAGCCACATTTTGAAGAGTCTCATAGACATCCTGCCAGGACTGGGGTTTAAACACCCCGAGCAGCTAAGATGACGGGCATAAGCCAGGATGACATGTGTAACCCATGGAGCTGGTTTGCAGTGGTTTACATTTGGCTATGTCAGGTTAGGTGGCAGCTGTCAGTACCACACACCTAGCTTGCTCTGTAATGTGGTATTTGAAGTTCTGTCCTTCTATAATTACAGTTAGAACATCCTACCTTTTTTTGGTGGCAGTCCTGGGGCTTGAGTAAGAGTTTATACACTGTCCCTAAGAATTTGTGCTCAAGGCTAGCACTCAATTTGTTGAAAGATAGCAGAACTTCCTGTTTTTCTATTTATGTGGCACTGAGGAATTGAACACAGGGCTTCATGATTACTAGGTGAGCACTGAACCACCGAGCCCCATGAGTGAACAAGGTATAAATAGATAGAGATTTCTGTATATAAATATTGTAGACACAAAAAGAGAGATATTTGCATATTATTAAATTATAGATAATATTAGTACTAATTCTTAGGTATTAAATTATATCTCCATTTAATGATGTGTCCCAGGTAACAATTAATAAAGCATCAATTAATAATTACTCAATATCAGTATTGTTTATCATATATGTACATATATCCATACATATAATTAATATTTCATAGAATGAGACAGATGTCCATATATTATTGAATTGTGCATCATGTGTTACTACCAATTATTAGGTATTTATGTCTCCATGTACTTTTTATTCTGTTAATGCTTAATAAAATATTAATTAAACTTAATGTACTTCCTATAATTATTGTGTCTAATTTTATCCTAGAATGATTCACTACTAATTCAATGTTTATCATTTACTGTAGTGACAATTCTTCCACCTATGACATTTTTATCTTTATTACATCCTATTACATAGCATATACATTTGCACACAAATTATACATCCTACCTAACACTGAGCACTTATACAGAAAAGGAAAACATGTGTCATACTCGGCTTCTCACTCCAAGATTACATTTTTGGCAGTGCTGGGATCTCAACTCACGGCCTAAAAGTCTCATTTCATGAATGGGTGACTGCCAGCACAGCAGCCTCTAGCCAAATCAGCTGCCAGGCGGTCCCCAGTCCCTGACATCCTGCCCCGTATGTTGACTCCAAATTGTGCTTAGTGTAGTTATACATTTTATTTTTTTGTTTTATTCATTTGCAATTTATTTTACTCACTGCTATTATGCATGGAATGTTTGCAGCATTTATTACATAGGATATAGATTTGCCTATGTATGAAACTTCATACCTGACACCCAGGACTTTTACAGAAAAGGAAAACGTGTCACCATGGGCTTCTTACTGCACAATTCAATTTTTGTGAGTGCTGGCATCTGATGTCATAGCCACAAAGCCCAATTCATGAATGGGTGAGTGTCAGCAAACCAGCCTGGGGCATATGGAACTGACAAGCAGTTCACAACTCCTGAGATTAAGCACCAAGGGTTGACAAAATAAGAAGAGACTGACATGCAGAAGGTAGTACACAAATAGATATAGATATTTATAGAGTGACAAAGATGTCTATAAATTATTTGGTTATATAGCCTACATTCCTACCAATTTTGGGGTATTTGTTAGGTCTCCATGTAATTAATATTATTCTTTTCATACTTACTGAATTATTAATAAATTAACCACTGTCCCTAAAACATTGCATCCATATAATTAATAGTATTCTCTTCTTTTTTTACTTATTTTATTTTATTTGTGAACATACTGTGCAGAGGGGTTACAATTACATGGGCAGGATAATACGTACATGTCTTACCAAGCATTGCAGCCTCCTCCTTTGTTTACTCTTCACATCCCTTCCCAGCCTCCGCTCTCCCACTCGTCCCAATCCTTCTCCCCTCACCCGCCCCCCCAGAGCACCGACGTTGTAAAACTCATTTTGGACATGACAACTTGTACTTCTCATTATTGCAACAGGTCCACCTGTATCCTTAAACGACTTGTTTTTCCCGATTTCCTCCACAAGTTATACTGACATCAAATATAGTGAAAGCAGGGTTATACTGTGGGGTAGGGACATACAAAGCAACAAAGAAATAATCTTATAAATGCGTTAGACACACATGCATGAAAGAAAAAAAAAACATTAAAATACATACCTAAGGGTTCATTTTCCTAACATCACATTATCGGAACTTTTCCGCTTGACTCATACATATACTAGATATTGCAAATAAGGGAAACCATGGGGCCTATGTTTCTTTGGGCCTGGCTTACTTCGCTTAATACAATTTTTTCCAAGTCTTTCCATTTCCTAACAAATGGGGCAATGTCATTCTTTCTGATGGAGGCCTAGAGTTCCATTGTGTATATATACCACATTTTCTTAATCCATTCATGTGCTGAGGGGCATCTGGGTTGGTTCCATATCTTAACTATGGTAAATAATGCTGCAATAAACATAGTTGTGCTGGTAGCTTTAGTGTGGACTTGTTTGTAAACATTTGGGTAAATGCCCCAAACTGGGATTTTTGGGTCATAGAGGAGTTCTATGTGGAGTCTTTTGAGGAACCTCCATACTGCTTTCCAAAGTGGTTGAACAAGATTACATTCCCACCAACAATGAAGTAAGGTTCCCTTCTATCCACATCCCCTACAGCATCTATTGTTGTTAGAGTTCTTGATTTTTGCCATTCAAACTTGAGTGAGGTGGTATCTCCATGTTGTTTTGATTTGCATTTCTTTTATGGCTAGGGAGGTTGAGCATTTCTTCATGTGTCTATTGGCCATCCTTCTTTCTTCTTCAGAGAAGTTTCTCTTTAAGTCTTTCACTCACTTGTTTATTGTTCAGTGGTTTCTTTGAGGATTTCTTGTTGGGGGATTTAATTTTTTGAGTTCCAAGTATATTTTAGATAGGAGACCCTTGTCCATTTTATGGCTAGTAAAGATCTCCCATTCCGTGGGCTTTCTATTGATCTTGCTAGCTATGTCCTTTGCCATGCAGAAGCTCTGCAACTTTATGCAATCCCATTTGTCCAACCTTTCTTTGATTTGTTGTGTTTCCGAGTCTCTATTCAGAAAATTTCGGGCCTGAAACAAGGAGACCTAGGGTTTCTCCTATTCCATCCTGTAATGTTTTCAGAGTGTCTGCTTTGGCTTCGAGGTCTTTGATCCATTTGGAATTGATTCTGGCGCAGGGTGATATGTAAGGATCTAGCTTTAGTTTTCTATAAGTAGTTAACCAATTTTGCCAGCACCATTTATTGAAGAGGCTGTCATTCTTCCATTCTATTGTTTTAGCTCCCTTATAGAAGATTAGATGGCTATAGGTCTGTAGGTTCATTTCTGGGTTTTCAATTCTATTCCACTGGTCCTGAGGTCTGTTCTTATGCCAATACCAAGCTGTTTTGATTACTATGGCTTTATAGTAGAGTTTGAAATTTGCTATTGATATTCCTCCAGCAGTGTTCTTTCCGTTGAGGAGCGTTTTTCCTATTCGGGATCTTTTATTGTTCCATATGAATTTTTGGATTGTCTCCTCTATTTCCTTGAAGAATGTGCTTGGAATTTTGATAGATATCGCGTTGAATTTGTAGATAGCCTTGGGAAGTATTGCCATTTTCACGATGTTAATCTTTCCAATCCAGGAGCATGAGAGGTTTTGCCATTTTTTAAGTTCTGTGTTGATTTCCTTTTTCAAGATTTTACATTTTTCATCATAGTGTTCCTTCACTTCTTTGCTTAAGTTAATTCCTAGGTATTTTATTCTTTGTGGGGCTATTACAAATGCAATTGTTTTCCTAATTTCAGCCACACTTTTCTATTTGTTGGCATACAAAAAAGCCATTGATTTTTGGGGGTTAATTTTATACCCTGATAATTTGCCAAAGTTTTGAATCAGCTTGAGTAAATTGGGAGTGGAATCTATGGGATTCTTTAAATACAAGATGATGTCGTCTGCAAAGAGGGACAGTTTTATTTCTTCTTTCCTTTTTTGGATCCCCTTTATGTCTGCATCATGTCTTATTGCTGTAGCTAGGCCTTCAAATACTACATTGACGAGAAGTGGAGAGATTGGACATCCTTGTCTTGTTCCTGAGTTAAGAGGAAATGGCTTTAATTTTTCACCATTAAGTATAATGCTGGCTGTAGGTTCGTCATATACAGCCTTTATTGTATTAAGGAATGTTCCATGGATTCCTAATTTTTCCAAAACCTTCATCATAATGGGTGTTGGATCTTGTCGAATGCTTTTTCTGCATCTATTGAGATAACCATGTGGTTCTTATTCTTGCTCCTGTTGATGTGATGAATAATATTAATTGATTTGTGTATATTGAACCAGCTTTGCATCCCTGACATGAATCCTGTTTGATCATTTTGTTTGATTTTTTTGTATGAATTGTTGAAGTCGGTTGGCCAATATTTTGTTGAGAAGTTTTACATCAAAGTTCATCAAAGAAATGGGTCTATAGTTCTCTTTCTTTGATGAGTCCCTGCCTGGTTTTGGGATGAGGGTTATGATGGCTTCATAGAATGTGTTCCGTAGTGAACTTTCTCTTTCAATTTCATTGAAGAGTTGGAGGAGTATTGTTGTGAGATCTGCTTTGAAGGCCTTGTAGAATTCCACTGTAAAATCATCTGGTCCTGGACTTTTCTTAGCTGGAAGGTCTCTTATTGGTGTTTCTATTTCAAATCTTGATATTGGCCTGTTATGCTGGTTTAACTCATCTTTGGTTAGATTTGGCATGTCAATATTTGCTAGGAAAAGAGCCATTTATGTCAAGTTCTCAAACTTATTAGCTTAAAGTTTTAACCAGTATTCCCTTATAATATTTTGAATCTTGGTTGTTTCCGTGGTGATGTTTCCATTCTCAAATCTGAGTTCATTTATTTGGGTGTGTTCTCTTCTTTTTCTGATAAGATTTGCTAAGGGTCTGTCAATTTTGATAATTTTTTCGAAGAACCAACTGTTTGTTTTGTTGATTCTTTCTATATCTTTTTGGATTCTAATGCATTTAATTCTCATTTAATTTTTTTTTAATTGTATTTTATTTTATTTGAGAACATACTGTACAGGGGGGCTACAATTACATGGGCAGGATAATGCATACATTTCTTACCAAGCATTGCAGCCTCCTCCTTTGTTTACCCTTCACTTCCCTTCCCCGCCTCCCCCCTCCCCCCACCCAATTTTACCCCCCTCCCCCCACCCAATTATACCCCCCTCCCCCCCCACACCGACATTGTAAAGCTGGTTTTGACATGACATTTTGTACTTCTCATTGTTGCAACAGGTCCACCTGAATCCTTAAACGACTTGTTTGTCCCCATCTCCTCCACATGTTATACTGACATCAAATATAGTGAAAGCGGGGGTTACACTGTGGGGGAGGGACATACAAAGCAACAAAGAAATAATCTTATAAATGCGTTAGAAACACATGCATGAAAGAAACAAAAACATTAAAATACATATTTTAGGGTTCATTTTCCTAACATCACATTATCTGACCTTTTCCGCTTGACTCATACATATACTAGATATTGCAAATAAGGGAAACCATGGGACCTATGCTTCTTTGGGCCTGGCTTACTTCACTTAATATAATTTTTTCCAAACCTTTCCATTTCCTAACAAATGGGGAAATGTCATTCTTTCTGATGGAGGCATAGAATTCCATTGTGTATATATACCACATTTTCTTGATCCATTCATCTACTGAGGGGCATCTGGGTTGGTTCCATATCTTAGCTATGGTAAATAATGCTGCAATAAACATAGTTGTGCTGGTAGCTTTAGTGTGGTCTTGTTTGTAAACATTTGGGTAAATGCCCAAAAGTGGGATTGCTGGATCATAGGGGAGATCTATGTGAAGTCTTCTGAGGAACCTCCATACTGCTTTCCAAAGTGGTTGAACAAGTTTACATTCCCACCAACAATGAAGTAAGGTTCCTTTCTGTCCACATCCCCTCCAGCATCTGTTGTTGTTAGAGTTCTTGATTTTTGCTGTTCTAACTGGAGTGAGGTGATATCTCAATGTTGTTTTGATTTGCATTTCTTTTATGGCTAGGGATGTTGAACATTTCTTCATGTGTCTATTGGCCATCCTTGTTTCTTCTTCAGAGAAGCTTCTCTTTAAGTCTTTCACCCACTTATTTATTGGGCAGTTGATTCTTTGAGGATTTGTTGTTGGGTGGTTTAATTTTTTGAGTTCCAAGTATATTTTAGATATGAGACCCTTGTCCGTTGTATGGCTAGTAAAGATCTTCTCCCAATCGGTGGGCTTTCTATTGATCTTGCCAGCTATGTCATTTGCCCTGCAGAAGCTCTGCAATCTTATGCAATCCCATTTGTCCAACCTTTCTTTGATTTGTTGTGCTTCCGGGTCTCTATTCAGAAAATTTCGACCTGAGCCAAGGAGACCTAGGGTTTCTCCTATTCCATCCTGTAATGTTTTCAGAGTGTCTGCTTTGAGTTCAAGGTCTTTGATCCATTTGGAGTTGATTCTGGTACAGGGTGATATATAAGGATCTAGCTTTAGTTTTCTACATGTAGTTAACCAATTTTGCCAGCACCATTTACTGAAGAGGCTGTCTTTCTTCCATTCTATTGTTTTAGCTTCCTTATCGAAGATTAGATGGCTATAGGTCTGTAGGTTCATTTCTGGGTTTTCAATTCTATTCCATTGGTCCTGAGGTCTGTTCTTATGCCAATACCAAGCTGTTTTGATTACTATGGCTTTATAGTAGAGTTTGAAATTTGGTATTGATATTCCTCCAGCAGTGTTCTTTCCATTGAGGAGCGTTTTTGCTATTCGGGGTCTTTTATTGTTCCATATGAATTTTTGGATTGCCTCCTCTATTTCCTTGAAGAATGAGGGTGGAATTTTGATAGGTATCGTGTTGAATTTGTAGATAGCCTTGGGAAGTATTGCCATTTTCACGATGTTAATCTTGCCAATCCAGGAGCATGGGAAGTTTTGCCATTTTTTAAGTTCTGTGTTGATTTCCTTTTTCAAGATTTTACATTTTTCATCATAGAGGTCCTTCACTTCTTTTGTTAAGTTAATTCCTAGGTATTTTATTTTTTGTGGGGCTATTACAAATGGAGTTGCTTTCCTAATTTCAGCCACACTTTTCTCATTGTTGGCATATAGAAAAGCCATTGATTTTTGGGGGTTAATTTTATAACCTGCTACTTTGCCAAAGTTTTGAATCAGCTTGAGTAATTTGGGAGTGGAGTCTATGGGATTCTTTAAATACAAGATCATGTCATCTGCAAAGAGGGAGAGTTTTATTTCTTCTTTCCCTATTTGGATCCCCTTTATGTCTGCATCTTGTCTTATTGCTGTACCTAGGCATTCTAATACTAGATTGAAGAGAAGTGGAGAGAGTGGGCATCCTTGTCTTGTTCCTGAGTTAAGAGGAAATGGCTTTAGTTTTTCACCATTGAGTATAATGCTGGCTGTAGGTTTGTCATATACAGCCTTTATTGTATTGAGGAATGTTCCATGGATTCCTAATTTTTCCAGAACCTTCATCATAAAGGGGTGTTGGATCTTGTCAAATGCTTTTTCTGCATCTATTGAGATAACCATGTGGTTCTTATTCTTGCTCCTGTTGATGTGATGAATAATATTAATTGATTTGCGTATATTGAACCAGCTTTGCATCCCTGAAATGAATCCTGTTTGATCATGGTGTATGATTTTTTGGATGAATTGTTGAAGTCGATTGGCCAAAATTTTGTTGAGAAGTTTTGCATCAATGTTCATCAAAGAAATGGGTCTATAGTTCTCTTTCTTTGAAGAGTCCCTGCCTGGTTTTGGGATGAGGGTTATGATGGCTTCATAGAATGTGTTCGGTAGTGAGCTTTCTCTTTCAATTTCATTGAAGAGTTGGAGGAGTATTGGTGTGAGCTCTGCTTTGAAGGCCTTGTAAAATTCCGCTGTAAAACCATCTGGTCCTGGACTTTTCTTAGCTGGGAGGTCTCTTATTGCTCTTTCTATTTCAATGCTTGATATGGGCCTGTTAAGCTGGTTTAACTCATCTTGGTTTAGTTTTGGCATGTCAATATTTGCTAGGAAAAGGTCCATTTCTGTCAAGTTCTCAAACTTATTAGCATAAAGTTTTGAGAAGTATCCCCTAATAATGTTCTGAATCTTGGTTGTTTCCGTGGTGATGTTTCCATTCTCATCTCTGAGTTTATTAATTTGGGTGTGTTCTCTCCTTTTTCTGATAAGGTTTGCTAAGGGTCTGTCAATTTTGTTAAGTTTTTCGAAGAACCAACTCTTTGTTTTGTTGATTCTTTCTATAGTTTTTTTGGATTCTAATTCATTTAATTCTGATTAATTTTGATTATTTCTTTCCTTCTACTGGATTGGGGTTTATCTTGCTGCTCTTTTTCAAGGAGGTTTAGATGTGTCATTAAATTGTTAGTTTCCGATCTCTCCAATTTGTTGATGTAGGAGCTCAGAGCTATAAACTTGCCTCTGAGTACTGCCTTTGCTGTGTCCCAGAGGAGCTGGTAATTTGTGTGTTCATTTTTGTTGAATAGCATGAACATTTGAATTTCCTTTCTAATCTCTTCCATGACCCACTCATGATTCAGCAGTGTGTTGTTCAGCCTCCATGTGATACCGGACTTTCTTTGGTGGCTTTTGGTGTTGAGATCTAATTTTATTCCCTTGTGGTCAGAGAGAATGCAAGGTATAACTTCAATGTTTCTGAATTTGGACAAGTTTGCTTTGTGGCCTAAAATGTGGTCTATTTTAGAAAATGTTCCATGTGTTGCTGAGAAAAACGTGTATTCTGATGCTGCTGGGTGAAATATTCGGTAAATGTCTGTTAAGTCTAGTTGATCTATGCAGCTGTTTAGATCTGCGGTTTCTCTG
This sequence comes from Dipodomys merriami, assembly GCF_024711535.1. Taxonomy (NCBI): domain Eukaryota; kingdom Metazoa; phylum Chordata; class Mammalia; order Rodentia; family Heteromyidae; genus Dipodomys; species Dipodomys merriami. The sequence goes on along the minus strand of NW_027206435.1, from coordinate 188,710 downwards.
TTGAGTTTTTGCCGAGTTGATCTATCTAGTGGGGAGAGTGGTGTGTTAAAATCCCCAACAATTAATGTCTTTGGATCTATATGGGATTTGAGGGAAAGTAGTGTTTCTTTGATAAATTTGGGTGCTCCATTGTTTGGCGAATAGATATTTAGAATTTTAATATCCTCCTGAAGGAGAGATCCTTTAATTAGTATGTAGCGACCTTCTTTATCTCTTCTCACGAATTTTAGTTTGAAGTCTATTTTATCTGATATTAGGATTTCAACTCCCGCCTGGTTATAGGGGCCGTGTGATTGGTAGATTTTGTTCCAGCCTTTAACTTTGAGAATATGTTTGTTTTTACCGGCAAGATGTGACTCCTGCAGGCAGCAGATAGAGGGGTCTTGTTTTTTAATCCAATTAGACAGTCAATGTCGCTTAATTGGAGAGTTCAGTCCGTTAACGTTAAGAGAAAGGACTGAGAGTTGTTGGCTAGTTCCTGCCATGTTATCCACCTTCTTGGGGTTTGCGAAAACTGGGTTCTTCCTATGGTTCTTGGATTCTCAGTTTGGGTGCAGTTTCTTGACCTTTATTATGGTCTTGTTGGTTTTTTATGTGTAGGACATCTTTAAGAATCTTTTGTAGGGCTAATTTGGTGGAGATGTATTGTTTCAATTTTTCTTTGTTTGGAAGTTTTTTATTTGGCCTTCACTTATGAAGGAGGGTTTAGCTGGGCACAGTATTCTTGGTTGATAGTTGCTTGTTTTTAGGACATGGCATACATCATTCCAGGCTCTTCTTGGTTTCATTGTTTCTGCTGAGAAATCTGAGGTGATTCTAATTGGTTTCCCTTTATAGGAGATTAATCTTTTCTCCTGGATCGCTTTAAGGATCTTTTCCTTAGACTGAGTTGATCCTGTGTGTATTATAATGTGACGGTGGGATGTCCTATTCTGGTCTGGTCTATTTGGAGTTCTAAAAGCTTCTTGTATCTCAATAGGCCTATCTTTTTGCAAGTTTAGGAAGTTCTCTGCCCAGATCCTGTTAAACAAATTTCCTAGACCATTCACTTCTGTTTCTAGGTGAGCCTCTACACCCATTATCCTTAGATTAGGCCTTCTGTTGATGTCTACCAAGTGTTGGATAGATCTATCATATTTCTTGTACTTGTCTTGGATGGTTGTATGTCCTTTCTCTATAATATCTAGGCTGTCTTCAATCCCTGAGATTCGATCTTCTGTCAAGACTTTATAATATGTTTTTTATCTCTTTTCCTTCTACTTGGTCAGCTTTGATGCCTTCAAGTTATTTGTTGAAGCTTTGTTTTAGATCTTGTATGACCTTTTTTACTTCCTTAATTTGATGTTCCGTGTTTATTCTCAGATCACTTAGTTGAATGCTTATGGTTTCCTTGGACTCCCATTCCTTCTGTTGGGTTCCATTCAGCATTCCATTTGTGGTCTCCCTGACTTCCTTCAGCTCTTTGTTAATGGATTCCATGAATGCCTTTAGTGATCTTTGTGTATTCTCTTCCTGCTCTCTCAATTCCTGTATTACTCTTTGATTAGCTTCCTCCCATTCGTGGGATTCCTGTAGTTATCTTAGAGTGTTTTCAGCCTGTTCACGCCATTCCTGCCTTTCTCTTTGAATATTCTCAAGCTGCTTATGCAAATCCTTTGTCAGTTTTCGAGTAGCTTCCTCATGCTTATGATATTCCTGTATAAACTTTTGGAATGCCTCCTCTCTCTCCCTATCACGCTCATACAGAGACCTTTGTATGCTTTCAGTCTTTTGATTTATCATGTTTGCCAGCAGTGTTTGTAGAGCTATTTGCGAATTCTCCTCTGGATTATTCATTATCTGTTCTGTCCCCTGATTATCGGGATTGGGAATTGAGATACCCGGATTTGCCATTTTTGTTGTGTTTTTCCGGCTTACTCTGCCCATTTGAGATGAAAATAGCACCAGTTTTGTGCTAGAACACTATCTTAATGCAAGCATCAACCCAAGTCTGAATTTGCACAGACAATAGTCTACAGATACAATCTAGTTCAACAGATACATCTATTCAACATCAAACAACTATACGTTAATGGGCTATGAACCGCAAAGAAGAATTTGGAAGACCAGAAATTATTAGGATTAGGGAGAGATGTGGGTAAAAACATAGGAATAGATTGATGTGAGGAGGCTCAGGGAGTGTTAACTAAGTCTTAATTTCAAAGCAGGAAAGTAGACAGAGAAAAAAAGAAAGGGAATGGGAAAAGAAAAGAGACCAAAAAAAAAATAGAAAGGTAGAAATTAATCAAAATATGTAGATTCGATAACAATCTATTTAGATAAGAACATGAATTTATTGAGAGAAGGGGAGGGATATAAAGAAGATGTGAAAAACTTAAAATTGCTTAAAATATTATATAGGTATAAAGAGTTAGTACTGCTATTAAGGAATTTAAGTCTTAGAGGTTTTGACTTGAGTAATAAATTTGTGGATTAAGTGTGTTCACAATGGGGGATAGGGTCTAATAGTCAACTAAGGGTTTATCTGAAGATGTGCAGGACAAGAATTAAGTCACATAAAGAAGAATGAAAGAGAGGAGAAGGTGAAAAGGATAAGAAAGGAAGAAGTAAAAATGAGAAGTTCAGTAGAGCTAAACAAAAAACAAAAAGATAATTTAAAAAAAAAAAAAGGAGAAAGAAGACCAAAAGGAAAAGCAAAAACGCACACTCCCGTATCCCCAAAATAAAAATTATAAAAGGACAAGAAATTTCTGGAAAACAATTTTTTTATGAAAAAGGCAAAGATTAAAGATTGAAAAAAGTTTTAGAAAAGAAAAAAAATTTTTATATATAAGGTACCAAAAATAAAAACTAAAAAAAAAAGAAGACGAAGAAGAAGAGATAAAAGAAAAAAAATCTTCTTTGCTTTTTTGTTGGGGAGGAGTGGGAAAAATCCTGTATCTCCCTTGTGTCTGTAACCAGCCTCTTGTTGGAGTCTCTGGTCTGCTCGTGGTCCTGTGGCTTGGTTGGTTTCTTAAGCCATTTTGTTAGAACAGGCAGGAAAATGCTCTTCTTTACCCAAGATTTGGCGATCCTCCTCCCAGGCTAGTTCATTGGGAGACAGATCTGCTTTGAGTATCACAAAAGAGGGGGATGCAGTGTTGAGGTTAGGTTCTGGTAGCTTTTCCGGGGCTGGTTTGTGAGAACCTCAGAGAGCCCAGGCTGGAGCCATTCTCAGGGTTTCTGTTTACTGATTTTCAATTGCTTGTCGAGGCTGCTAGAGGGAGTGGCAGCCTCTGGCTCTGATTACCCAGTGATGAAACCCACTCCTGGGGCTGGCGCCCAAGCTGGGTGACTTTTCCCTGTGTGGAGCTGAGTCTGGCAGGTCACGCAGCCGTTAAGTTCTTGTGACCTGCTAAATGACTCATTTTATTCCAAGGCCTGAGCTGGAGCTAGGAGCTCCTCCGAGCTTTGTTGGTCTACAAAATGGAGATCACAGGTGTTGGGGGGGGAGGGGTGGCCTTCCCTCCTCTGCTCCCTGAGAAGGAGTGAGGACGTCAGGCTTCTACTCACGCCATCTTAGTTCCTGGGTCGTCTCTGGTCTGCGAACTGCAGGATGAAGATGTCTGCTCCTTGTCGGTTCTTGTTGGTGTTGAGTAGAATCTGCTCACCTGCTGCGTCTGGCTCCTTCATCCCGGACTCTCTGTTGCTCAGGTATGGCGCCTGCGCTCTCCCGCCACCGCCACAGCTGCTGCCGCCGCAGCGGCTGTTGGCAAGGGCTCAGAAGTGTCTCCTTGCCTGGGTTTCCTTCTCTGGCCTAACTGTCTGTCCTGTGATAGCACACTTGGTGTAATTCTCTGACTTAGGACTGTTCACTGGAACTCTAAAACTGCTTTCTATGCGAGAGCTTACTTAGACTCCAGCTTTTCCTCTGCCATCTTCCCGGACTCTAATAGTATTCTCTTAATGTGTCAAAAAATATTCATTAAAATCCATCAGCCTCCTAAAATCAGTCTCTAATTTTATAGTAGTATCATTCAGGAACAACAAATTCAACCTTGACATTAATTTCCATCGGTATTCCTGTGAATAGGAATGAGACTCTTAGGATCTCACTCCATTGGTAGGGGTCAGAACTGGGCTTCGAACACAGAGCCTATTTTGCCGTGTTGGCCTATGGCTTCCCTGAAAGCCCATCAGACTTCAGCAATGCCAGGTTACAAACACTTTTCAGCTGTGTCATTCAGACCCAGGATGATCACCTTGAAAAGAAAAATGTTGCCGGGTGTTTTTTTTTTTCTTGTCAGCCTTTGAGGACCCAGGTTCGGCTGTGTGTCCAGTGGCTGCAACCCAGCGTAGAGTGATCAAAGCTGAGGCAGAGTTGACATGCCCTGAGTTCAAGCCCTGTCCTTGACAAAATAAAAATACACACACACATACAGACAGACAGATACAGACATACATTAAAAATATTTTAAAATTTATGAAGCTCCTTGGAATTCAGGCCATTTTTCTGCCAGGCCTGGGATTTGAACTCAGGGTTTTGGTAAATCTGCATCAATGTGGGGGAAGGGGAAGTTCACCGAGCTGGAAGACAAGAAATTCTGGCCTGATCCCAGGGGCTGAATTCAAGCCCTAGCAATCAAAAAAATAATATTCGTATACATTTTAAATACATGATTTATATTTACATACACATGTTTTCTGCATATGGCAGTTACTGTAGTTATTCATTTTATTTTGTGTTTTATTTATTTATTATATATTTTAGAGAGTATGATTACATGTATAACATTTTTTACATCCTATTACATAGGACACAGATTTGCTTATGTATTATACATCATTCCTTAGACCCAGCACTTTCACTGATAAGGAAAACAAGTGGGACAATTGGCTTCTTCCACCAGGATTAAGTTTGGGGGCAGTTCTGTGATTTGAACATCGGGCCTAGAAGGCCCACTTCATGAATCGGTCAATGTTAGCACACCAGTCTGATTCAAATGAAGATGTAGGGCAAATTTGAGGACCTGAGATCAAGCCCTAGGAGTGGTCAATATATAAACAGATAGATGTGTAGATTCAAGTGTGTGTGTGTGTGTGTTTGTGTATGTGTGTGTGTATTTACATATGTATATGCATCTATAAATAAATTTATACAGAGACAGATAGACATTTATGTAGATTCTAATGTATAATTCTATATAAAGAGTGATGTCCCTATCTTATTTTTATATATTCTATTACTACCAATTATTTAGTCTAAAATTATGCCTCCATTAATTAATCACGGTAGGAAACTCAATAAAGAATTAAATTAATCAATGACCTATATTTATTTCATACAATCTTATACTAGAATGACTAGCTAATTAGTAATTTAATTAGTACGTTACAAACATTCTATTATTGTTCCTATAGATAGGAACGAGTTCTCTAGGATCTTCAGCCCTGTAGGTGGCAGTCCCAGGATCGAACTCAGGGCCTAGGTTTCTGGGTTGGGCTCAGGCTTCACTGACAGCCCACCAGCCTTCGGCCATGCAAGGTCTCGTACAATTTTCAAGCCGAGTCATTAAGACTGAGGATGGTCACAGTGCTAAGGAAACAAAGGTAAAACTGTTGTGTAAAACTTCCTGGTTTTTCTTCTTCCATCTTGTTTTTTTTTTTTTTTTTTTGCCAAAGCTGGGAGTTGAACTCTGGTCCTAGGATCCCTGGATCATCTGTGGGTGTAAAAGCTGCACCCCAGCCTAGGGTAATCAAGGCTGAGGCAGAGTTGTGATGACCTAAATTCAAGCCCCATGCTTGCACCACCAATAAAGTTAAGGTCCTGGCTAGGAATTTGGGCCATTTTATCTGCCAGACCTGGGATTTGAACTCAGGGATTGGGTAACTCTATTTTGCTCTGGGTGAAGTGGAAGCTAACCTCCTGGAAGAAAAAAATTCAGGAGCATTTCCCAGGGTGTGAATTCCAGCCCCAGAATAGGCAAAAATAATATTTATATACATGTATAATGTATATCATATATATGTGTTTGCATAGATATTGCATATTGTACCTAGGACACAATATTTCCACAATAAGGAAAACAGGACAATATTGGCTTCTTACTCACCTATTGTCTTCGGCACTGCTGGGATTTGAACTCAGGGCATGGAATGCCCAATTAATCAAGGTGTCATTGTAAGCACAGCAGTCTCAAACAAATTCACTGCCAGGCAGTTCCCAGGACCTGAGTTCTAGCTCCAGGAGTGGCCAATATATAAATAGGTAGATTTGTAAATTGCTGCAAATAAATATATATATATATATGTATATATTTAGAGAGAGAGATGTATATATATATATATATATATTCCACTGTATATTTAAACATATAAGTATAATGATAGAATGTGAGATGTCTGTATATTATTAAATTACATGTAATATATTACTAATAATTATTAGGTATTACATTATTGTTAAATTACTAGGTATTAGGAATTAAATTATGCCTCAATTTAATGATGTACATGGATTAAGGCACAATAAAGTGCTACCTTGTGTAAAAGGATCTCAGGGACAATGTCTAGGCTCATAGTTCAAGTCTCAGGACCTGCACCAAACATAAAAAAGAGCCAGTAACTCCATGTGTCTATGTATGTATGCATGTAATTCTATCGGTGAACATACAGTCGTTACGAAGAAAGGCAAACAACTAAGACATTTGCTTTGAATAGAATGATATCATAGAACAGAGAGTGATTCTTAATGCATGATCCTGGTCAAACAAAATTAAGACCCAGGCTTGGAATTTGCACCATTTTTCTGGAAGGCCTGGGATTTCAATTCAGGGTATGATTAACTCTCTGGCACTGTGGGGAAGGGGAAACTCACCGTCGTGGAAGACAAGAATTTCACATCAGTTTCCAGGGACGGAATTCAAGCCCCAGCATTGTTAAAAATAATATTCATACATGAGATCTATTTACATACATGGGTTTACTCCATATGACATTTGTTACCCTTATTTATTTTTATTTATTTTATTTAGTATTATTACATATATAACATTTATTTCATTTATTACATCTTATCACATGGATTTATTTGCATATGGATTATACATCATATTGAGACCCAGGACTTTCACCAAGAAGAGAAATAAATGCATCAAAATTGGCTTCTGACTCCACATATAAACTTTTGGCCATGCTGGAACTTGAACTCACAGCCCACAATGCCCAATTCATGAATGGGTCAGTTGTAGAACAAAAGCCTTTGGCAAACTGAGCTGCCAGTCAGTTCTGAGGACCTTCGATGAAGCAATAGCAGTGGTGAATACATAGATAGATAGATAGATAGATAGATAGATAGATAGATAGATAGATAGATAGATAGATAGATAGATAGATAGATAGATAGATAGATAGATAGATAGATAGATAGATAGATAGAAGGACAGACAGACAGATAAATAGATAGAAAGATAAATAGACAGACAGACAGATGTGTAGTTTGCTATATATTTGAGAGAGACAATGTAAGGATATTAAATTATATATATATTATGAATTATTAGTTATTGAATTATGCTTCCACTTAATGAAGTATCATGGTTGAATACTTATTAAAGCGTCAGTATTCCTTAATTAGGAGAATCATACCATTGTGCTAGTATGGAAGACATAATCCAATAGTTTTTGTGTGGCATTCTATAAGAGAATCATGAAATAACTTCAAATTTAATAGTTGCTTTTATAACATTCCAGTAAGCATTCCTATAGATAGGAATGATTTTCTCAAGATCTCCCGCCATTTGTAGGTGGCAGTCCTGGCATTTGAACTACAGACCTGAGTAGTTTACTTTGAAATGCAAACCATTAGAATGACACTGTGAAGATTTCAGATTTCCGATGAAAGAAAAGTATGAGAAGAAAAAAACTCAGGTTTCAGCAATCCTGCCTGTAATCCTAGATCTTCAGGAGGCTGAGATGTAGGGAATGCCGGTTTGAATTCAGCCAGGACAGGAAAGTCCACCACATTCTCATTTCTGAGGGATCACAGGAATACAAAATCTCCATGAGTGGGGAGAACACTATCCTTGAGCAAAAGGAGCTCAGGGACAGTGCCTAGGCTCATAGTACAACCCCCGCAACAGCCAAAAAAAAAAAAAAAGCCAGTAACTCTATGTCTCCCCATGTATGTATGCATATATTTCTATCAGTGAAGATCCAGAGTCCCTATGATGAAAGGCATCCAGCTAGGAAATTTGCTTTGAATAGAATGATTCCATAACACAGAAATTGCTTTCAAGACAGTGCGTGTTCCGGGGCTCCCTTTGCTGTTCCCATTTTAGCCTGAGGTTTTCTCCTCACCAGGGACTGCTGGAGGAAGTCTGCCTCATTGTTGGAACAGGCAGACAAAAGCCCTCACTCCTGTACTGCTGTGTAACAAAAAACTCCATCAAGGCCAATTATTGAGGAGGAGTGTGGGCTGGCTCTGAAGGCCAGGAGAAAAAGGCCTCTTTGTACCCCCGAGCTGTCTCTCTCTCCAGTGCTGTTTTGACAGGAAGTCTTTATTTGTGCCACCTCCCATAATAGGCCAAGTTCCCTGCACTTATCCTGTCTTTGTTAGACTATGTTCTAGTTTTAAAATAACCTGCTACAATTAATTCAAGGGTCCTTCTGGCAGACAACTAAGGAGCTGAACCTAATGAAATGACTCATTATTGGCAATGGTGCCTCCCTAGGTTTCTGGAAGCTTGCTAAATCTAAGCACATGTGTAATATCACAATGCTTCCTGTCATCTAGGGCTGGTGAAGCTCATCAGATTTTGAAACCTTTGACCTCTCCTAGTTGGGCCCTGGGTGGCTGTGTTTCAGGGTTGAACACAGGACCTGGGTGCTGACCATGAGCTCAGAACAGGAGCTCAGTTCTTTACCATTTGGTGTCACAGTTTCACTTCTGGCATCAGTGTGTGTGTGTGTGTGTGTGTGTGTGTGTGTGTGTGTGTGTGTGTGTGTGTGTGTGTGTGTGTGTGTGTGTGTGTGTGTACATGTATGTGTGTTCATTCACTTGTCCTGGAGCTTGAACTCAGAACCTGAGCACAGTACCTGAGTTTCTCCTGTACAAGGATAGCATTCTACCACTTGAGCCACACAGCGACTTCAGGCTTTTTTCTAGTGATATGGTACTAAGGAATCAAACCCAGGGATTCATACATGAAAAACACTCTACCACTAAGACACATTCTCAGTACACCACTGCAGGTTTCTTTCTTTCTTTTCTTGGAAGTTGGAAGAAATGAAATCTAGGCCTGGGTGCTGTCCTTGAGCTCTTCAGCTAAAGCCAATTGCTTGAGCTACAGCACCCCTTCTGGTTTTTGGTGGGTCAATGGAGAGAAGTGTCTCAAGGAATTTTCTGCCCAGGCTGGTTTTGGACCCATGATCCTCAGCTCTCTGCCACCTGAGTAGCTTGCATGACAGGCGCGAGGCTTCCACTTCAAGTTTCTAAATGGTGAATAGGAGATAAAAGTCTCATGGGACCATTTGTGTCTGGGATAGTTTTGAACCCAGATCGTCAGATCTCAGCATCCTGAGTAGGCAGCATGACAGTCCTTAGCTACTATACGCCTAGACCCTAACACTCTGTTGCAAGGGGTCCTTGGCTTCACGTGGTAGGGCACTAGCCATTATCCCAACAGGTAAGTGTCAGTGGCTAGGTCCTGAGTTCAAGGTTCATGACTGAGAAACTTAAACCAAAAAAATTGTCTGCAGGAGACAACCACTATAGTTAGGTACATACATAATTTTGGCCCTGACAGGGGCAAATCATTATCTTACTTGTGGAGCTCTTACAAGAACCAGATGAAAAAATGCACCGCGTGAATGACTCAACACACAACATCTCATGAAGGACTCATCACATAGCTGTATCGCACATGCTGTCATTAAATTAAGGTGCTTTCATCAGTATCACCATTCCTTCAGAAACACCTCACAAACAGTCCAAATTTAGATTTTAGAGGGATGGGGTTTTGGGGGGAGGGCATCAGCCATGGAGTTGCACTGAAAGTTTGGGCGTACTGTCCTAAGATCTTTTGCTCAAGACTAGAGCTCTACCACTTTGAGCCACAGCTCAGAGATTCACAGACATCCTGACAGGGCTGGGTTTTAAACCCACCAGTGTCAGATCTCAGTTCCTGAGTATCTTGGATGACAGGGGTAAGTAAGCCAGCAGCATCCGCTTCTGTGGAGCTGGGTTGCAGTGGTTTACCTCTGGCTAAGTCAGGTTAGACAGCAGCTGTCAGCATTAGACTCCCTCCTTTCTCTGTGATGAGGTATTTGCAGCCTTATCCTTATATAGTTGCAGTCAGAACATTCTATCTTTTCCTTTTTATTTTTTGTTTTGGTGCCAGTCATGGGTCTAGAGGAAGGGTCTAGACACAGTCCCTAATTTTTTATGCTCAAAGTTCGTGCTCAACTGTTTGAGCGACAGCACAACTTCTGGATTTCCTATGCACACAGTAGTGAGGAATCGAAACCAGGGCTTTCTACATACTAGGCGAGCACTCTATCACTCAGCCCCATTAGTGAAAAGTGTATAAACAGATAAATGTTTAGACTTGTAGATAGATAGATAGATAGATGGATGGATAGATGTATATAACGTGAGATGTCTCTATATTATGAAATTGCATATACAATATTACTACCAATTATTGGAAATTAATTATTCCTTCCTTTTTTAAGCATCATGATTGAATACATAATAAAATATTAATTGAAAATCATTCAATGTTGTATAATTGTGTATAATTTTACAATTTAATCATACACTAACTACTAATGTAATTGTTACTTTTACAAAATTCCATTCGCACAGATGTATATTGGAAAGTGTTTCTTAGAATCTCCTGCCATACCGGCAGTCCAGGATTCGATTTCCAGGCTTAAGTTACCGGTTTCAGCTTGGCTTCCCTAATAGTCATCCAAATATCAGCAATGTAAGGTCATGTACACTTTCTGGGCATTGTCATTTAGACCCAGGATAGTCACAATGCAAAGAAAAAAAAAAGTAAAACCACCTCTTTGAACTTCTCAGTTTTATCCTTCTCCTTTTTATTTTTATTTTTGCCAGCCCTGAAATTTGAACTCGGGACCTATGATCCAAGGATCGGCTGTGGCAGAGATACCAAGACCTGAGTTCAAGCCCGGTGCTTGGCCCAAAACATCATCCTCATCCTCATCCTCATCCTCCTCCTCCTCCTCCTCCTCCTCATCATCATCAAAATGCCCTGGCTTGGAGTTTGCACCATTTTTCTGGCAGGCCTGGGATTTAAACTCAGGGTCTGGGGAATTCTGAGGCACTGTGGGTGAAGGGGAAGATCACCGTCCTTGAAGACAAGCAATTCAGACAAGTTCCCAGGGCCTGAATTGAAGCCCCACCACTATAAAATATAATAGTCATATATTAGATCTATGTCATATGGGTTTACTCCATATGGTATTTATTACCCCTATTTATTTAGTATTATTGTACACATAACATTTATTTTATTACATCATATCACATATACTGAGACCCAGGACTTTCACAGAGAAGGAAAAAAATGTGTGAAAATTGGCTTCTTACTCCATGAATAAATTTTTGGCCATGCGAGGATTTCAACTCACAGCCTACAATGCCCAATTCATCAATGGGGTCACAGTCTTAGCACACCAGCCTCCAGCAAGCTGAGCTGCCAGGAAGTTCTGATGACCTATAATCAAGGCACAGTACCAATATAAACATGTATATATATATATTTATATATATACATATATATACATACATATATATGTGTATATATACAGAGGGAATATGATATTATAAAATTATACATATAATTACCAATTATTAGTTATTAAATTATGCCTCCATTTAATGAAGAATCATCGTAGAATACTTACAAAAGCATTAAGAAAGTATCAGTCAATATTCTTAATCATACCGTGGTTCTAGAATGGAAGATATAAATTCAATAATTTTTGTGTGGCATTCTAAAATAGAATCATGAATTAATTTCAAATTTACTTTTTACTTTTATGACATTCCATTAGCATTCAAATGAATAGGAATGAGTTTGCAGGATCTCCCTCTATTTGTGGGTGCCAGTCCTAGCATTCGAATTCCAGGCCTGGGAAGTTTTCTTCTAATGCAAACCATTAGAATGACACCGTTAAGATTTCAGATTGTCACGAAAAAAAAGAACAACAAGAACAGTAAGCCAGGTTGTCAGTGGTTCCTCCCTGTGATCCTAGCTCCTCAGAAGGCTGAGATGCCAATTTGAATGCAGCCTGGGCATGAAAGTCAGCGACACTTGTATTTCTTAAGAGATCACAGGAAAACAAAAGAAATAAACAAATAAAATCCCTGAGTGGTTCAAGTTGCAGAGCACTACCGTTGAGCAAAAGGAGCTCAGGGACAAGGCCTGTATGATGGGCTTTCAGCAGGTTGCCCATGCCCAGCCCCCCAACCTGGGCAAGTTGGAACAAGCCCTCAGAGAGCACTAAGTCTGCAGCTTGAACAAAGCATCCTTCCCTGCCATTTAAGAACTGAAGCCACGAAGGCTTTGCCTGGGCTAGTGTGTGCAACTGGTGTTGAGAAACCTAAGCAACTCTATTTTACTGAAGACCCCAACTCAGTTCTGCCACCCTTGACCTATTCCAGCCACAGACAGTCCTGGGAACACTAGATGCCAGGATGTGGAGATATCTGAAATAGCCTTGCACAGACAATTTTGGGAAACACGTGGTGTTTGCTTAAGGCAGGATGTCAAGGTATCAGAAACTCCAGAACAGCCCCTTCTGGGGTTTGGTGACCATTATCTAAACCAGACACCCTGCAGTTTAGCACATATCCTCTTGAGACTTCCCTGTGGCACAAGCCAACCAGTTTAAAGTATGTCAGCCCCCTTGATTTAACCAACAACTTGTTTCTGTAGTTCTCCAATCAAAATATAGAATTGTTTTCTGATTTTCCCACAGTGTGTAGTGATTTGTTAGAAAACGCTATGGTGTACGCAAAGTCCCTGCCTTCCCTAAAAATATATAAAAGGTGCTGTAAACCTCGGTTGCTGCTATGTAAGTCTGAGGGGACCAAGCTTGAGCTTGCAATAAAGACTACTTTGCTTTTACATTGGTGGTGGTCTCTGGTGGTCTTTTGGTTAAGGATTTCTGAATTCAGCTTTACAGTGTGTGCAATGGTTGCATTATGTTCTGGCTGAGATGTCCCTTCAGAACACCTAGCAGCCAGCCACTGCCTCCAGGGAAACCACAGTTCCTAGGCTGTAGGAGTTGTCAAAGGTTGTGTCTCCATTTCCTCTATCTCCCTGTAGGATGTTAGCCCAGACCTCTGGGGCCTGGTGGCCATCACTCATTCATTATTCCTTATTGCAGAGTCTCAGGCTGGTCCCAAATTCTGACAAAGATAGGAAAGAGTCAGCGATTTCTGTGTCAAAAGGGGTAATCCAATAAATCCCACCGTCATAGCTTCTTTTAGAAATGAGCCTTGGTCTGCGAATGTGGCTTACTGGTAGAGTGCTTACTTAGCACACACAAAGCCCTGAGTTTGATTCCTCACTACCACAGAAAGAGAAAAAGCCAAAAGAGACAGTGTGCTTAAGTGATAAAAGTGCTAGTCTTGAAAAAAAGCAACTCAGGAACATCCCCAGACCCTGAGTTCAAGCCCCAAGATTGACAAAAAAAAAAAAGTCAGCAGAGTGAGACATATTCTTCTGGGACTCAGAGGAGGGCCGTTATGGGTAAGAGATAGAGGGCAGGTGCTGGTGGCTCACACATGTAATCTTAACTACTCAGGAGGCTGAGTTCTGAGGATGCCAATTGCATGCAGGAACGGATATATGAGGCTCTTTTCTCCAGTTAAACCCCAAAAGCCAGAACTAGAACTGTGGTTCAAGTAGTACAGTGCTAGTCTTGAGCACAAAAGCTCAGGGATAGCGTCCAGGCCATGAATTCAAACCCCAGGACTGGCGTGCGTCTTTATGCGCATGCACATGCGTGGATGCACATGCACGCATGCACACATGCACACATGCACACACACACACACACACACACACACACACACACACACACACCACCACCACCACCACCACCACCACCACCACCACCACCACCACCACCACCACCACCACCACCACCACCACCCCCACCACCACCACAATAGAGCATTTTCCAGTCAGCCTGCACAAGTTCCATCTGTAGGAACTCAATATTTGTTTTAAAAGGGGGAGAAGGGAAGGAAAAGCTTGCTCCAGGAGGTGATATAACCAGTGCCAAAATTCCACAGGAGCTCTAAGATGTGGAACAAGACAGAGAGCCTCAGGCAATAAGTACAGCTTGGGCAAAGGTCCTGAGGTGTGTTGTAGAGCTGGTGGTGTGGGTGGAATGAAGGTTCCGTGGCTTCAGACAAGTCTGGCAGAACACTCAAATCTGGGACAAGATTTACACTTGAGTCACCGTTAGGGCAGAATGGGGTCCAGGGGAAGATTAGCATGTCTTTTCACCAAGGACCCCAGCCATTTTCTTTGACCAAAAGCCTATTTTTCACAGCTCCTGACCTTCAGGCCTCCTTTGCATGGAGGAATCAGGGCAAATCCAAGGAAGAATGCTTGCTTAAGTAAAGGTTCTAGCCCAGTGTCACCAGTGGCCTAACCCCTGTAAATCCTAGCTACTCAGGACACTGAGATCAGAGATCGTGGGTCAAAGCCAGCTCATGGGAGGAAAGTTAGTGAGACTTTTTTGCCAATGAACTACCAAAAGCCAGAAATGGAGCTGTGGCTCAAGTGGTAGATTGCCAGCCTTGAGGGAAAAAATTAAGAGACCACAGGCTAGACCCTGATTTCAGGCACCAGTACTAGCACAGAGAAAATAAAGAAAAGCTTTCAGGAGCTCCTAGTCCACTGTGGTGAAAAGCCAGATCAGCTGGGCACTGGTGGCTCATGCCTGTCCTCCTAGCTCCTCAGGTGGCTGAGATTGGAGGATTGCCATTCAAAGCCAGCCTGGGCAGGAAAGTTCGGGGGACTCTGTTCTCCAAGAACCACCAGAAAACCGGAAGTGGTGCTGTGGCTCAAGTGGTAAGATGAAGAGCTGGGGAACAGCAACCAGGCCCAGAGTTTGAGCTACATGACCTATACCTGGCCTGCTTTGACCTCATGCTCTGGCTCTAAGCAGAGTATTTTCCAGTGGGCTCCTGAGGGTCTCCCAATGTCTAGCTGTCCTACACTTCTTTAGAGCAGCCTCCTTGGAGGCCTTTGCATACAGAGTGGGCCACAGTACCAGAGAAGGATCGACCCTTGTGACACGGAGGTCATTGACCTGGTCATCAGAATGGCATCTATCATGAGAGCAGTGTGGATCTGAGCACTAAATCAATGTCTCAGACCACAGTTCTGGTCCAGGAGGGGTAAAACAGTAAATGCCCGCTCATATGGATATCACAAGAATGCACATTTGTCAGGCACACCTTGGGCGGTGTTGAGTTGGACTCATGAAAGACTTGTAGGCTCAGGAATCCAGAGCCTGCTGGGTGCTGATTGTAGTAAACGCTATATCCCAGGAGTCCCACGGCTGGGAACCCTGCTTTCCTCCCCAGTGCTTAGATGGAGGCACAGGTTCCATGGAACTCACTGCCATGGCCCAGATCCCTCAGCCCAAGAAGGACTTAGGGAGAAACAACTGATGTGGTTTAAGAGTTTACTATGATTATGCCTCAGGACTGCCCCCAGTTCTAGCTCTGCTTATCATTACCACCTCCCTCTGTGTTTGTGTTTGTGTTTGTGTGTGTGTGTGTGTGTGTGTGTGTGTGTGTGTGTGTGTGTGTGTGTGTGTGTGCACATGCGCATGAGTGCATCTTGGTAGTAGGACTTGAACTCAGGGCCCGGGTTCTGGCCTTCAGTTTTTTTCATTCAAGGATAGCACTGTACCACTTGAGCCAGAGCTTTTCTTCCAGCTTTCAGGTGGTATTTTGGGAGAGGACAGTCTCACAGATATTTTTGCTGGGTTGCCTCTGAATGTCAATCCTCAGATCTCAGCCTCCTGAGGGAGCTAGGAATATAAGAGCATGAGCCATTAGCATCTGGCCATGCTTTCCTTCTTGGATAAGACAGAATACCTGTCTTCTTCTTTTTTTTTTTTTTTTTTTTAGGTCCGGTCATGGGGCCTGAGCTCTGGGCCTTGGTGCTGTCCCTCAGCTCTTCAGCTCAAGGCTAGTGCTCTACCACTTGAGCCACAGCGCCACTTCCGGCTTTTTTCTTTTTGCTTATGTGGTGCTGAGGAATCAAACCCAGGGCCTCAGGCATGCAAGGCAAGCGCTCTACCACTGAGCTACCTTCCCAGTCCAGAATACCTGTCTTCTAGTTGAGCACACATCTACAGCTATCCCACCTATCTCTACCCCTACCCCTACCCCTCCAGGTTTCAGAGGAATCATTCCTTCCCCTGAGGACAAAGAAATAGGATGCATTGACAGGTTTGAGCTTTATGTTCTCCACACAGTCAGGGGCTGCTGGGAGCTGCTGTAGAGGCCAGAGATCTAGGCCAGAGCAAGTAGATAGCTGTTAGAACAGAAGAGACTATGAAAAGACATCCATGCAGCTGGATGCCAGTTGCTCATGCCTATAATCCTAGCTCCTCAAGGCAGACACTTGAGAATAAATCAAGATTCAAAGCTAACCTGGGAAGACTCTTATCTCCAATGAATCACCAAAAAGCTGGGAAGTGGAGCTACTATAGTTCAAGTGGTAGAGCACCAACTTTGTGCAAACAGGCTAAAGGTTACCATCTAGGCTCTGAGTTCAAGACCCGGTAAACACACACACACACACACACACACACACACACACACACACACACACACACACACACACACACGCTATGTGCATGCAAAATCAGAGATTTCTACATTGAAATTTTTAGTTATTCTCTACCTTTTCTGCATTAAGCCTGGTGGTTGTTGGCCTAGGAGTTTGATGCATACAACACCACTTGGCATCTTTAATTTTGGGGAACAGAATGGCTAGAAAGTCAGCATTTCCCATCCCAGGTCCTTGACTGGGTCGTGATCTATCCCGGCCCTTTGGGGCTCCGTTTACACACTCACCAAGATTCTTTTAAAAAGCATCACATTCTGGGCACTGGTGGTTCACACCTGTCATCCTAGCTACTCAAGAAGCTGAGATCTGGAGGATCATGGTGACAAGCCAGCCTGGGCAGGAAAGTGTATGAGACTTTTATCCTTGATGAAACATCAGAAAACAAGAAGTGACCCTGTAGCTCAAGTAGTAGAGTGCCAGCCTTGAGAAACAGAGCTCAGGGACAGCGCTCATGGAAAACAACAATGAGAGGAATTGCATGTTGGCTCTGGGATTGACATGTGCTGAATATAATTGGAATTGTCAAGTGCACCAAGATAAAGCATTACCTCCTTTAGTCTTGTGCTCCTCCATCTGTCTCACCGCCTGACCTTGGCATGCTTCGGGTCACCATGGCCCTAGTTGGACGGGAGGGCTCCGAGGAGGAAGGTACCAGAGCAATCACCCACCTCCCTCTTCCATGCTCACCCTGCTGCTTCTGCAATAGACCTACTTCCTGGAATCCGTCCATGAGATCATGGCCGCCACATTGTGGTGAGTGGTGGGTCTAGCCAAACTCGGGGAAGTTAGGGGTGGAAGTCGGTCTGGGACTAGGAGTTTCCACCCTGGGTGTGGGCTGAGTCCAGGGCTGACATTTATTTCATCCTGAGCCTTGCAGGGGTGCGGAGACAATGTAGACTCCACATTGAGTCAGGTAAGATCAGAATCTGGAGGACTACTTTTATGGGGGAGGCTGTGGTGCTCAGGGGGCCACTGTTCTTGGTACTCCTCTCTCGGGACTCCCCTCTCCCTCTCTCATCCCTCAATGGTAAAAGAGAAACTTTAAATAAGGGTGTCAAAGAGGGGGCAGTGGAGGATTTCTGTGTGAACCAGATTTGTGCTTCATATTCATCCTAGCCCCTACTTCCAATTTATCTGAGTAATGACTATATGTGTTTGGGGCCAGGGGATCATCTTAGCTGAGAATGTGGCTCAGTGGTAGAGTGGTTGCCTAGCATGCCTGAAGCATTGGGTTCAATTCCACACAGAAAAAGCTGGAAGGAGAGGTGGGGCTCAACTGGTAGAGCACCGGTCTTGATCAAAAAGAGCTCAGGGACAGTGACCAGGCCCTGAGTTCAAGCCCCATGACTGGAAGAACAAATCTTTGTGGAGGCTTTGTTTCCCTTTGAAAACAATTTATTCTTTGTGATAAGCATAACATGGGCCTCTTCCCAGGTCACCAATGGGCCATTATATGTCCCTTGAATTTTGTCTCTTCCCAGCAGCCTCTGCTCTACCCAGCCCACAGTTTACCCTTCCCATCACCAGGCAGATAGAGACCTATAGAAGGACACCTGGCCACCAAGTTCTGGTGGCTGCCGAGGATTTTGAGACTCAATATGTCACATAGGGAGTCATCATCCCCATCAGACTACAGAAAAAAGGGACAGAGTGCTGCAAGCCTGAGTTCGCCAGCTGTGGGTGGCTCTGGATGTGGGACATCTGTGGCAGGATGTGCTCTGTGGGAGAGTCCTCTACGGGGTAAGGAACCCCGACCTCTCCTCTGGCAGTTTCCACACGGTCTTGAAGTTGCAATTCTTCAAAACCTTTCTGCTCCTCCATCATTTTGCCCATCCAGGATCCTGAGGCCTCTAAAGCAGCAACACAGATGGGGGCTCAGAATGGACCGACATCTGGAGCCCTTGAGAAGAGAGACAGCAGCTCCTGCAGCTCTTTCCTCTTCTCTATCTTCTCCTGGGACAGCTGGCACATGCCCTTGGCTTTCTCCCGACACAGTTGATCCAGGATGAACATCTGTCCTTTACACACCAGGAGCAACTCATGGACGGTGTGGATATGTGCCAACAGCTGGCTGCATGGATGGTGGAGTTCATTCGCTGGACCATGGAAGTGCACCTCATCAGGCAGGTCGTGGATTAAGCAGATTTTCTTTTTGGACTCCCACGTGTCCCACTTCCCATCCTCACACATGCTGTGGTGGCAGCTCAGGGGGTGGGTACCTGTGGATCCAGCTCTATCTGGCACTGAGCTGTCGGGTGGATCAAGTGCCTGCAACAGCCCCGCCGCTCCTGCGGCAGGAGTTTCCCCTTGAGGATGTCAGCCTCAAAGAGTGCTCACAGAGTCACATCCTTCTTACTTTGGGGGATGTCTCTATCCTCTGCGATGGGCACATCAGGGGGAGTCGCTTTCTCACCTTTTCTTCTCCAGGGCTCACGCTTTCCCCTTCCCCAGGGAAAGCCAGGAAGATCAGCTGGGCCTGCAGGCACTCATCCTGTGTTCTGATTACTTCCAGGCACTTGAGAGTGTCCTGCCACTTTGGGGGCATCACTAGTCCCCACAGTTTGTCGGGCCCTGCACTTGCTAAAGCTGCTCCAGCAGCTGAGTCTGCCTCTGCAGGTGCTGCTGCAAGGCCTACTTCTTGGAGCTCAGCCGTTCATTGGAGGTGATGTGATGCTCACAGGTGGCTCTGAGCTCCTGCAGCTAGGCCAGGGACTGCTCCTGCTGCTCCTGCAGCTCCCAAGCCACTTGGGTCTCTCTCTCATCCATCTCTTACCATTCCTCTATCTTCTCCTCTGAATGGTCCATCTGTTCCTGCAGATGTTTCTTCACCTGCTGCTCAGAGTCCAAGATGTTAGCAAACTCCTCCTTCTCACCGCTCACCCTATGGAGAGCAACCCACAAAAAGGCCAGCTGTTCTTCTATCTGTGGGTTGCACAGACATGTGCATCATGGCGTCTCAGGGATCCCTTGCCAACCCTCCACCTTCTCCTCCAGTCTCTGCAGTTGTTCCCACTGCTCTGCATTCTGGAGATTGGGCCTCTGGTTTTCCTGGACCTGGATATGAAGTTGCTCCTCCAGGTTTTTCAACTTCATCTGCATGCGGTAAGCCTGGGTCTGCAGCTGCTGCTTGGCCTGAGATAGTCCTGTGGGGGGCCGTGGCTCTGCCAGCTTCCTTCTCAGTTCCCCCAGCTCTTTCTCAAAATCCAGCACCTGCCTAGCCCCTCCCTCCTTCTGCTCTGTCAGTTGGTTTACCTGCTTGGTCAGCGGCCGGGCCTCCTCCTTCGCTTGGACCTCTCAATCCTCAGGTCCTTCACGAAGGTGTCTGTGTCCAGATTCGCTGCTGTCACCATCCAGCTCAGGTTGTCCAGTAGTCTTGTCAGTACCTCATGCCCTGCCAGTGCTTGTTGGAGCTTGCAGATTCTGTTATTCCTGCGGCTCCTCTATGTCCAGAGTGTTTCCAGCTTCTCCTGCAACTCTGTGTTCACTTGCTCCAGGTCATAGAAGCTTCTGATCTTTTACTCGAGCTGAAGTGTTACATCATTCAGCTGTTCGAAGAATATTTCAGTCTCCTTCTGTGCAGCAGTGACTGCAGAAGCCTCCATCTCCAACTCTGCCATGCCTGCAGGCAGCTGGTGAGAGTTTTGTGCTCCATTACTCTGTTATCGGCCACGTGCTGCATGTGGGCCGGTGATGATTGTAAATCGCTTTCTGTCAAAACCAACTTCTGTATGAGTGGCTTGTGGATTTCTAGCTCTATTTTCAGTTCTCTGTGCCCCTGGGCTATCTTCTCCCTTTCTTTCTCCCGTTGATACTGCAGGTCTGTCTTTTCCTGATTCAGTGGTTAGATACTGGCACAGAGCACCTGGTTTCTTCTTTTGCTGCGGTTCAGGGCAGGCACCACGTGTTGGTAGCACCTCTGAAGATCTTTGGTGGTATCGGGACCCTTGACACTCTGGACCCTGAAGGCTGTAACAGTCTCCAAAGGCAGGGGTGGCCCGGGGTTGGCATCACCTTTGGCTGGACCTTCCTTTGAATCATGCTCTCCAATGTTGTTTGTCTTGGGGATCCCTCCCTTTTTGGTGTCCTTTGTTTTCTTGAATGTTGCAGGTCCGATGGCAGAATTCTGTCGGTGATCTGGCAGTTGTTTCTTGCCCACAGCTCTCTCACGGAGTCTGGTTGTTAAAGACATCTGAGCACTAGGATGGGAGAGATGGGCTGGCCACATTCCCAGGCTCTGGGTAATCCTCTATTCTCCCACTCACTGACTAGGCTGTAAGTTTCCTAATCCACTCCAAAGGCGCCTCAAGACTCTTGCTCACCACCCAGCCACCTCTAACTTCCTCAACTGCTGGTAGTGGTGTCAACCAACAGAGGAAATCTGGGTGCTACTGGACAGCATGGAATATGGGAGTGGCCACAATTCTTGTATCCCATTAGTTAGAAAGAACCATGAAAGAATGGGGGTGCAGTCAGAATCCTGTGATGCAGGCTGCAATAGGTGGAGTCAAGATGACAGCGGCTCCCCAGCCCCTTTCCAAGGAAACTCTGTCCAATTCAGTTGGAGACAAGAGGATGACTTGCTTTAGCCGGATGGCTGCACAGATTGTTCTGTATGAGTGTTTCTTGCCAATCTCGGAACTTGAATTCAAGGTCTGGGCACAGTCCATGAGCTGCTTTTGATCAAGGCTAGCCCTCTACCATACGGGTCTACTTATGGCTTTGTTGACACTGAACTTGGACAAGCGTTTCAAGGACTTTCCTGCCTACGGTGACTTTGACCATAATCCTCCTATACAGGCTTGTATCAAGGAGGACTGCTGAGAGCCATTGGTGCCTGCCTAATCATTGGTCTTGCTGATGTTTTGGGACAGACCAGTGAGTTCCCTATCCATAGGTTTAAGTGGTGGGAGCTGGAGCCCACAGTTCAAATACTGGTCCTGCCACCTCCAAATGGCAGGAGATCCTAAGACACTCATTCATATCCATATGAATACAAATGGAATGGGATATATGTATGATTGAATAGGCAGTTCTTGAATGATTCCAGGATAAAACTATACACTATTATAGGACACTGATCAATTTTAATCAATACTTTATGAAGCACTTACACAATCACATTCATTTAATGAAGGAATATTGAAATACCTAAGAATTGGGCATCACATAGTATAGAGATGCCATTTTTCTCTGCCAGGACTGGGATTGGAACTCATGGTCTGGGTAACTCTGTTGCACTGTATGGGAAGGGGAAGCTCGCTTCCCTGAAGTGAAGAAATTCAATTCTGTTCCTTAGGCCTGAAACTGATCCTCAACACTAGAAAACATCCTATTCGTGTACATTTTAGATATATGATTTATATTTAAATACATATGTTGATTCTATATTACATTCAGTGTAGTTATTCATTTTATTTTTCATTTTGTTCATGTATTGACTATTTTATTGATTATTTTGACACATAGAACATTGATTACTTTGATTACATAGGATATAGGACTGCATATGTTTTCCACTTCATACCTGACACCCAAGACTTTTGCAGAAAAGTAAAACATGTGTCACCATCAGCTTCTTACTCCACGATTATTGTTTGGGAGTGCTGGCATGTGAATTCATGGCCTACAGGTCCAAATTCATGAATGGGTGAGTGTCAGCATGCCATCCTCGGGCAAAATGAGCTGACACAAACTATGCAGGACCTGAGATTGAGCCCCTGGGGTTGAGAAAATAAGAACAGATTGACACGCAGATGGTAGTGAAAGACCCCCTAGGCCCCTGGGGTACTTTCTTTAACGGGAGGGCACCCCAAGAACCAAGACTCCAAGCCAGCAGCTGCAATATGCAAGAGGAGTTTATTTGGCGTTTGTGCAAATGGGCTCTCTGTCCGAGGCCAGCAGGGAGCCCTGTCCAGCGGTTACAGGCATTTTTAAAGACAAAGACCACAGGATTAGCATATAACACCAGGTGTCCCTGGGATTGGCCCGTTTAAAAGGTCACTATGTACTTTAGCAATTATTTTTTTACTACCTGGGGAAGTTTATAACACTCTTTGCAATAAGACAATTAGTGCAGACTGAGGTAGTCACTCTGGGGGATAAGGGTTAGGAGATTTACAGTGTTTACAGGTTTGTGATTGATTAACAATTTGGCCTAGTCTGCAGAGCCCACCAGATGGTCCTTATCTTGAGCCCCCTAAACCAGGAATTTCTGCACAGGAATGCGGAGGAACATACTCTTTGTTCCTTATCTGGGGTCCCATTGAGCCATTTGGGGAATTTATTGTTAGCTCTTTATTTAGGACGACAGAGCTTGTCTCAGGGCCGACACCTAGACTCCGAAGCTTTTTATTTATTTCCAGCGAGGGGAAGGGTCAGGGCTAGCGCAACCAAGTTTACAGAAGCTAAACCAGCAGTTAGTATTTGTAAAAATATAACTCTAATTTTTAATCTTTCAGTAGTACATTAATAATATATGTTTTCACAAGTCAATACCTGACAAACATTAGACACTTATCTGGGCATTATGAAACTGAATGATGTTTTTAACCAATGTGATCATTAACACCCTCATTACTAGAAGGCAATCCTTCTCCCACTAGAAGGGAAAATTGCATTCCTGCTAGATAAAAATCCACCAAACTCCCTCGTTCTCGGTAGGAAACTCTCTGTTCCTCTTGGTAGGAAACTCTTTATGTGTAGCTTGCATTTTGATTTTTCATTTTTGGTCAGTCTTGGGACTGAACTCTGGGCCTCGACACTCTTCCTCAGCTCTTCATCTCAAGGATAGCGCTCTACCACTTGAACCACAGCAATACTTCTGGCTTTCTCTGCTTATGTGGTGCTGAGGAATCGAACCCAGAGGCTCAAGCATGCAAGGCAAACACTACTGCTGAGCTACCTTCTCAACCCTTCATCTGAGTTTTTAGTTCACTCACTTGCCAATGTTGAATTCTTCTAAGTCCTTTGTACAGCTTTGGCCTTCAATCACCACACAAAATCTCCCCTTTATAGATAATGTTGCTAGAATTAATTTTCCCATGCCATCCTACTAGAGCACTTAATTTATGGGTTTAAAAAATCTTTTAGTATAATTAACAAATCTCTGTTGATCTTATTCTACTCTACATTTTATTTTTGCCAGTCCTGGTGCTCCCTGAGCTTCTTTTGCTCAAAGCTAGCACTCTACCAGTTGAGCCACAGTGCCACTTCCAGCCTTTTCTGTTTATCTGGTGCTGAGGAATAAAACCCAGGGCTTCATGCATGTTAGGAAAACAATTTAAAACTAAGCCATATTCCTAGCCTCCAAACTACATTTTATTTATACTAATTATACTAATTAATTTATACTAATTATACTGATTCCTAAGCTGCTATCTGGGGCCTGGCTTGAATTTTTGGAAACTTTTGGGGGAGGATCCTGAATAGTACCTATGTAAATATGAAATGAATGATCCTTTAGGGAAGGAGTCTCTCCTAACTAGTATAAAATGTTTGAGAATGGACAGGTGGATGAAATGCTAGGATGTAAGTGATGGCAAATTAAACCAAAGCACAGGTTCTACTCTAGTTGGCCAGAAAGGTCTCCAGCACTGGTCCTCCACAATACCATCAGACATTTCCCCTGGCTATGTGTAGTGCTTACTGCTCAACTCTTCACAGGTTCGGCCTTCACTGCATCTTGATAAGTTTCCCAAAAATGCCAGTTGTCCCCCGTACCTACAGAGGCAAGGGGTATAGATGGCCTTAGGAAGATATGATTTTTGTCTTAGATCCTCCTCTTGCAAACAGCAACAGCAGGGTCTTTCGAGTTTCCCCAAGCTGTGTTTGGCCAACAGATCATGCACTCCATGCCCTTGGGGGTCTGAGGTTCATTACAGTGGGAAGTGTACCACTTGTTTTTCTGGTCTCTGTGCCACACAATCTTTACAGTAATGGTGAGCAGAATATTTAATCCATTTCACCCAAGCATTAATTTTTGTTGGTCATAGGACTTGAACTCTGGGCCTGGGCTCTGTCCCTGAGCTCTTCAGATCAAGGTGAAATAAAGTCCTACTAGTTGAGCCCAGAGCCAATTCCAGTTTTTTGGTGATTAATTGGAGATAAGAGTCTCAAGGACTTTTCTGCTCTGTCTGTATTTGAACCCCAATCCTCAGATCCTGAGTAGCTTGGATTGCAGGTGCATGTCACTGGCACCCAGATTTGGACTTGAATTTTAAGTTTACCCAGAAAGTTTGCTTCTTAAACTGAGGCTTCAATGCCATACATCCTTCAATCAGCTAGAGGATCAATCCAGGCTTCAGAGTCAAAGTAAGCAGCTGAAGGATTTTAGTGAATAGGACTTTTTTGAGTTCCCCTTTCCGCATATAAGATTTAAAACACACACATTCAAGCACTTATGTATAACAAATTTTTGTTTGGACAAGTGCACAGTATGGATCTCAATAATAAAAATTATCCATTATTTAATACTGTTCTGAGATCTTTTTCACCATTCTCCCAGTGGATTATCAGAAGCAGGTCCTTTGATCAATTTTCTTTGGTTCCTTAGGCCTAGAATTCTTATTCCCCATTTTAGCAGGTATCTTGAGATTTCAGTTTTTGGTGCACTAAATCCTATCTATTGTAAGTTTCTTGTGTTCCCCTCTCATATTCAACTCTCCCCTTACTGGAGATTTCTCAAATATGGCTTCCTTCAGCTCCCACATTTTTATTCCTGGGCCAGAGAATGAAAACAAACATCAAGACTCAAGTTTTCTTTGTGCCTAAGACTCACTCAGCACATGAAAGTACCAACCAACAAGGTAATGTGCACTAGTCCAATTTTTCCTCTCATGGCCAATGCATGAGGTAACTTTTTATTGGGGTGCTTCCATCGGCCCTTTCCTGACATTGCTGATACACTTTCCATCATTAACCGCAATGGGTGGGTTTAACCCAACCTTGAGCTACCTCAACAAGGCAGGATGTGTCTCCTTCTAAAGGGTTCCCGCCTTGCCTTACAAAGATTGTGGACAATACCCCAGATTATTGGGAATACTCCCATAGTGTAAGCCAATATCCCTAGAAAGACCAGCAAGTTGAAAGAAACTTAGCACGGCAAAGTTTAGTTCTGTTGAAGGGCATGTTATTGGCAGGAAGCCAATGAAGCAACCGTTCTGAGTAGGAAGTCTGAGTAGGAAGTAGGTTTTACCACTAATGAGTTACTACTTCTGGTATTTATCAGAAGTTGTGTTCACAATCTTGCTCAATTGGCTCTTTTGAAGCTCAGCTGGCTAGTTTGAAAGGGGATCAGTTTCAGAGCAATCAATGAAACCAGGACAACCAATGCCAGAAATTGTTAGAAAATTCTTACTATGCTTGTGCTCTATGAATTAAATTATGCCTATGAGTTGAACCATGTCCCTAGAACGATTTTACTTACAGGATATACTTTAGTTAAAATAGCTTTTTGTAAGATTATGGCTACGTGTAGTCAATGCTTTCCTTCAAGCAATCACTTTCACAGAAAAATATTCTATCTCCTACACAGTCCCTTCCCAGACAGAATTTATTATCAGCAGCTTCCTCTTGGGAATGGAGGCTTATGAGCTTCCAGTTGAAAACACCTTATTCACATATTGCTTTGGCTCCCTTAGGCAAACTCACCTCAGCAAGTGGTTATGAAACCAACCGCTGTGTGTGGCTGCTTTATTATAAAGAACCTATCTGGTACTTCTGCTCCTAATGCTAATAGAAAGAGGAAAGCCTGCTCTCTCTGGAGGCACGTAGCTATGGATTTAAGCACACATATTGAACCCTGAGCACAGGACACAGATTAGACTGCAGTATTTTCAGAGCCATAGATGAATCAGCCAGATCCCAGATGCTTGGCTGAGCATAGGGCACACTTCTGGTGCCACATTTCTGAAGTAAAGCAGTTCTAAGCAGCCAAGACACTATGGTAGGAAGAGGCCTGAGAGAGAATTCTTGGTGGGAAGGAGAAGGGGAAAGTTTGGATTTAGGTTTTAGAAAATGCAAGCCACTTTCTGAATTGCTTGAGGCATCGAGCAGATCAACATGTTTACTAGCCCTCTAGATGCAGAGTATGAGAACACTTCCCACAGTTTACACTCAATCCTTCCTGTCTGGCAGCCTTCAATTCCCTCTTGCAGGAGTTAAGCAGTTTTTAAGAAAGCAAAAGTCAGTGAACGTGATCTAGCTAGTGAAGGAAGCATATCCTTTGGCTGTAGAATAGATCGATTTCTATCTCAGAACAAGAGGAAGAGAAGAAACTGGTAATGACATTTTGATGAACAAATGAAAGAAAAATTATAAAAGGAGTGATATTGATCAAGTTGCATTGTATTTATTTTCTGACTTGTTGAATGATGACCCTTGCTACAACTACTTAAAGGAATATATATATATGTATATGTATATATATATATATTTGCAATACTATGTATTTTTTGTGAGTGCATCTCAATCCACATTGTAAGTATCTTAAAGATAGGAGAACTCCAATGATCATAAAAATGCAACTAGTAATGGTTTAGTCTCTTATCTGTTGAAAGCCCAGAGGAAGACAGTATAGGCATGAAGATTCCAAGAAGATGGAGGCATACCCCAGCATTAGGATATAGCCCTCACTGTCTTGGCCCAAAGTGACCCCTAAATTGCCAGTAATCACTTCCAAGTTCCAGGAAGTGAGATGAACGAACAGAAAGAAGGAAATCAAGAAATACAGAACATGTGAAGACTAGCCTTAAAGCAATGTCCTAGATGTTATCAGGTAACATTTTTATCTGTATTATCTAAATATTATCACTATTGGGAAATGTTATCACTATTTTACTTACCCTAGACTTCAGTTAAATCTATTGATTCAGAAAGAAGGGTGGATATTATGGTA
The DNA here is from genome assembly GCF_024711535.1 of Dipodomys merriami. Classification (NCBI taxonomy): domain Eukaryota; kingdom Metazoa; phylum Chordata; class Mammalia; order Rodentia; family Heteromyidae; genus Dipodomys; species Dipodomys merriami. The sequence goes on along the minus strand of NW_027206435.1, from coordinate 160,918 downwards.
AGCACCTGAGATGTTTTGCTATGTATATCAAGGGCTCTAGAACTCGTGTGTAATGTTTTACTATTTTGTATGAGGAATAGTTGATGCATTTTATCTGCAACTAGAAACTGCTTTCAAGCATAAGAAAAAGAAGAAACATATTTCATATGCTACATATGCTCTTATATATTGAAAATGTGTATGAAAACATCCAAATTAAGGCACATTGACAATCTATTTTGAACTAACGGGGTGATTTCCCTGAGCATACTCTCATTACATTAAAAAAAATCTGCACTCAATGGAGGGAAGCCAGAAGGAGGAACACAATGAGTGGAACTCAGAACAACACACAACAAGAGGCCCATCAGCTCCACTGGTCATAGAAGGAAAAGAACTAAGCAATCCAAAGACAGTGATTGGAAGGGAGGAATAAGAGGGAAAGCGGGAATAATTTACACTATACAAAAGGCAAGAAATGTAAACATCACCTGATATGGAAGAAATACTTGGTATTGTCAAAGCTGATAGAATTCACAAACTTTATAGACCATGAAAATGATAATTTTCCTTGTATGGTTAAAATATGTTTGTGACTTTTACTAAGTATCATGATTCCACAATGCTGTGAATTATGTGAGTATTATGTAATCACCTATCTCAATTTTTTCTAAAAGTGGGAGAAGGGTTGGGTTGAGAGGGATGGGTGATTATGTTGTCAGATACATCGTATTCATATACTGTTGTGCAGAATGGGAACTTGTTTGTACAACTACTTAAAAATAATACTAATAAAAACATGTTTAAAAAACAACCTCACAGGGGCTAGGAAGGTGGCTCAGTGGTAGAGTGCTTGTCTTGCATGCATGAGGCCCTCGGTTTGATTCCCCAGCACCACAGAAGCAAAAAGAAAAAAAGCCAGAAGTAGTGCTGTGGCTCAAGTTGTAGAGCACTAGCCTTGAGCTGAAATGCTGAGGGAAAATGCCCAGGCCCAGAGTTCAGGACCCACGACTGAAGCCCCCCCCCAAAAAAAATAAACCCTCACATACTTAAATGAGATATAGTTTTGAACACAGGTTTATAGAATGCTGACAATTTAAATTGTTTCTCAGCCTGTTGTTGTTTTTTCCTTTTTTTCAATAATTGTGTTCAAATGCAAACAACTTAAAATGTGAATGTATTATCTTTTTTAAATTCTGTATTAGCTTTACCTAGTTAAATAAGTGTATTTCATTTTGATATATCCACATAGGCATACAATGTCCGTTGATTATACTTACCTCTTCATCATTCTCCTTCTCCTCTCCCAGGTTTGTTTTTTATTATTTTAATCATTTTAAGAATACAACATAGTTGTAGTAAGTACATTTACAATATTGTATACGATCAGTGTTCACACTTTTCATCCTCCAAAATTCAAATTGTATATTCAGTAAAACAATTTTCCACTCTCCTCTGCTTCAAGATATGCATCAAGTACGATTTTGCTTCCTGTCTCTATCAATTTGACTGTTCTAAATAACTGATGTAAGTAGAATCATGTAATATTAGATCTTTTTATGACTGGCTTATTTCACTTAGCACAGTGTCCCAAAGATTCATGCATAATATAGCAGTTGTCAAAACATAATTCTATTTAAAGTTGAAATAATATACTTCTGTGGGTATAAGCCACATTTGCCTTAGCTATTCATTAGTTGATGGCCACTTGGATTGCCTCCAGGTTTTGAGTATTGTACAAAATGAATATGAGAGTACAAGGATCTCTTCCAGACCTTGCTTTTAGATCTTTAGAGTATATACCCAGAAATGGAGTAATTGGATCATATCAAAATTCTCTTTTCTTCTTTTTTTATTTTCTGTCATGGGGCTTTAACTCAGGTCACGGCCACTGTCCCTGAACTTTTCCTCAAGACTAGTGTTTTACCACTTTAAACCACAGATCCACTTCCAGTTTTCTCCCCAGGCTGGCTTTGAACCACTATCCTTTTATTTCAGCCCCTGTCCTGAGTGGTTAGGATGACAAGTATGAATAATCCTGTTATAAATTGTTTGAAGAGTTGCTCTACTTTTCCCATAGAGAGGTTATAATTTTACCACACTTTTGTCAACATTGTTATTTTATTTTCTTGTAGTTATCCTGCCTAATTCATATGAAGCGGTAATTTTCTTCATTATGTTGACTAACACTTTCTGGTGATTAGTGATATTAAACACCTTCTTCGTGGGCTGGTTAACACTTTGACGTTCTACCATTCTGTGTTGTTTTATGGACACTGTTGATTGCATCCTTTGTTGCCTCCCGATTTGTGTTTTCCCACAATGAATGACCCTACTCTGATGTCAGTTTCCAGTATGTCTTCTGGTCCTGTATCTACAAACCATCATATTGATTTGTACCCCTGTTATTGTAACAGTGAACTAAAGATACAAAGTTATGCTCTGGTCACCTATCTACTTCCACTTTTGGATCTCTCTCCCTCAGCTTTTAGTAATGGCCTTGGGGCATATCCAAAACTTACTAGGTCCTTAAAACCTGTAGAAACTTAAAGCCCCTATATTTAGTTATTTCTAATGGAAATACGTGACATCCAATTTCCCTTTTTTTTCCTTTTTGTACGTTTTTGATTGTAAAAATAGTGTACAGGTGTTACAGTTACATGAGTAAGGTACCTATCGAGCACTGTTGCCTCTTCCAGGCAAATAAGATGAAAATTGAGAGCTTTTTAATATAAAAGCACACCAAAACTCTAGATATATATTTTTATTCATATGAGTATTTAGAATTGTGTGAAGCTAGAGATATAACCTACTTGCAAGTTAATAATGAACTTGTCACATTTTCGTGTATGCTAGAAGATTTATGATACTCTTGGGTTAGAGGCAAAAAGGAGTTAATTTGTATGAAAATTGTGAAAGCCAGTGAGATATGTGTGGGTATGTGTGTGTATTTATATATTTGAAGTGAATCTCCCAGCCCTCAGTGCCACGGAGTGAAGTAAAGATAGCCATGTGAAACCTATACAAACAATAGGTTCTGACTTTGAGCAACTTCAATCTATATAATGAGACATAGGCATACCTGAACTTTACTCTGGAGGATGACAATAGCTTAGAAATAGCTTATGAAAATATTCTTGCAAATATACTATAGAATATAGAACAGCTAGTGTTCACTTGAAGGTATGCAAATACTTGAGACTGCCATGAAATTATTCTTTTTCTTTTGTTTCTTGAAGGTTCCTAGCTACCAAGACAGATACATATTTCTCCTAATAAGTACATAGCTCTCCTTAAAAATGAGGCTTGACAATTTGTCGAGAATACTTATTTTTTTTCTAGCTCTAAGCCTTAAGATGAAATAGAGATTTCAATCCTATCTAGAGTACAATTCAACAAAAGAAATAGATGGAGTTCAAATTTTACACATCTAGAAGTTTTTCTTTTAAAGACATTTCTTAATGCAGGTGTGGAAGAAATTAAGGAAAAAATAGGTCCATGAATATATTTTAAGAAGATAGTTTATGTATTTTAACAGTACTAAAGGATTACATTTCTGTTTTTTAGTGTGTAAATATCTATAGTATGTGCAAAGAACCAAAGTTCATTCCAGGGCCTATCATGGAATAGAATGTAGCAAATTTTGTATATATTATTTGTATATTTATAGAATTCACCTGTCTCACTTCTCTCCCATTTTCATAAACAGAGCACCTCTTTGACATAATGAAAAACAAACATTATATTTCTACCTACTACAGGATTCTACACACTTTGCTGTCTGCTAAATATAGAAAAGACTCCTGCACAATCCTCATTTTCAAGGAACAATTTTCAGAAACCCAAGTAGCTTATGTATATCTCATACCCCTTTCTTCCCAGCTGTCAAACTAGGTGAGTGATGACTGAATTCTATAAGACATAAAAGCTCAGATAATTCAGAGGCATGAAGTTAGTATCCAATAGAATCTTCTTCACTTAGATATAGATTATCACCATCTTTGTGAGAACTTCAGCTTCCTTATTTGAAAACTGCACTGTCCAGTTAACAGAGTAGATGAATCTCATTATTTAAAATTTCATTTAACTGAAATTGGAAGGATTAATTTCTCAGACACTATTAAAGTTTGAGATTCTGTAGCCACATATAGCCAGTGGCTAGTCTGTTAGAAAACGCATATATAGAATATTTCTGTTATCAAAGATGTTTCTGTTAAAACTGTTTTAGAGTGTGTTTCCGCTTGTTAAGAAATAGTCCATCTTCCTAAACTACATATGCTCCATAGCTGGTACTCAGACTGAAGATCAGACCAGAAATTCTAGAAACCCATCAAGTTAAGATATAGATATAAATTGTTCTACATAGGCACATTCATTTGTGAGGAGGAAGAGGATCAAACAGTCAACGTCAGCATAATCAACTCTCTCAACTCTAGGAATGAATAGATGAAAAATTTAGCAATTCTTTGCAGCATTGCTTCTGTGATTGGAATTGGCTGTGGTATTCTCAATGGTGATTTTGTTGGAAAGTATAAATGTGTTAATTATCACATTAGCTTACAGAAGAATTAGGATCTGTGCTTGTAAATGTCATTTGGTATTTACACATGACATTTTAATTTTGCCTGGTATCAGTACACCACAAATATCTTCATATGGTTTCTGAGGTGTTATTTTTTATTGTGAAAATACCGTACAGAGGTTTTACAATTACTTGAGCAAGGTAATGAGCTCATTTCTTATCAAGCACTGTTGCCTCCTCCTTTGTTTCCCCTTATGATCCCTTCTCATCTCCCCCTTCCCCAACCCCATGTCTCCCCTTGCGCCAAAGTTGTAAAGGTCGTTTTTTGACATAACGTCTTGTACATCTCAGTGTTGCAATGAATCCACTTGTAACCCTAATAAACAATTTTTCCCTTCCCCTCCACATACTATACCAACATCAATTACAGTGAAAACAGGTGTTGTACCAGGGGAGAGGACATACAAAGCAACAAAGGAATCATCTTAATTATGTTAGAAACAATAACAAGAAAGAAAAAGCATTTGAGTACTTATCTGGGATTCATTTCACCTAATATCAACTTATCTGACCGTTTCTGCTTGTCTGAGACATGTGCTAGTTATTGTAAATAAGGGAAACCATGGGACCTATGTTTCTTTGGGCCTGGCTTACTTTACTTAATATAATTTTTTCCAAGTCTTTCTATTTCCTAACAAATGGGACAATGCCATTCAATCAACTCCAAATTTATCAAAGACCCCGGAGTCAAAGCAGACACCCTGAAAACATTACAGGACGGAATAGGAGATACCCTTGGTCTGAGTTGTTTTTTTAATTAATTTTTATTCTTCTTACAGCAGGCATTTAAGAAATGAGTGGAAAACTTAAGACTTTCTTGTGTTTTATAGTCCCATTATTACTCAGTAAGCTTAATAAAGAAAGAGAATCCATAAACTATGTGAACAAATTGTATCTCCAACCACCCTTTTGTTAATTACAGGAGCTAAGAGAACTGGCTCCCCAGAATCTAAACTTCAGAATTCAAGAATGAGATGGGAATAAGACAAGGAAAGAGAGACATAGTAATTCACACTGGAGTTGCTTTGCTGTCACAATGAACACCTGTTCTCAGACAATTTTTTGATTCCCACAGTTAGCTTTTATTTGTGCTTTTTTATTAGCATGACAAATATAACTGACTTTCCCAGATTTAGAGTTGGAAATTTTGGGGACACATTCCTTTATTATGTAATCTTTCTTAAAATTGTGTATCATTACTTTGGCTTTTGGTGCCTTTTCCATCCTTGTTGCAAGTATGTATTTCTACAAATGGAGACTTTGGTTCATCATCATGATTAAATTATGAGGATTTGAGAGATTGTGTGATTTGTTATAGAAGTAAGGTATTATGAGTAGGACCCTTTGGTCCATGTTTACATTTCTTCGTGGAATTTTTATTGGGGTCCTTACTCATGGACTCATGTGTAAGTAATTCTTCCAATATTCCAGTATAATCCAGTAGAGTGGGACAATGAATTGGAAATTTAAAACATGCCTATAATTCTTTGAAAATATACTTTTAAATGTAATATCATAAATAAAAGCTTTGTTTTGTTTTTTTGTAATTTTAATATTATAGTCAAGGTTATGTACAGATTGGTTACACTTACATAAGTAAAGCAGTTATAACATTTCTTGTGTAACTTGTTACACCCTCCCTCATTTTCTTCCTCTTTCCCTGGCTCTCTCAATCCCACCACCCAAGTTGTACAGATCATTTCCAACATATTGTCACTTTTGATTTCCATTAAGTAAATTTTTGTGCTGTTCCCATCCTGGATCTCCACAATGTGAACACTGGAACATCATGGTTATACTCCTCTGCCTTGCATATATGCATATATATATATATATATATATATATATATATGCCTACAATTTGGGTTTATATATCTGTTTGATTATTCATTTGTTTATTGCCAAAACTGGAGTTTGAATTCAGAGCCTGCACATTGTTCTCTGTGTTTTTTCCACCTCAGTGCTAGCCACAGTTCCACTTCTGGCATTTTGGTAGTTGAATGGACTTTCTCTGGGAGCTGCCTTTGAACCATGATCCTCAAATCTCACCCTTGTGAGTAGGTAGGATTACAGGTGTGAGCGTACTTTATACTTTGACTTTTCATCTCGTTGTATCATGCATATATTTCCTACCCAATAACATCCTTAGAAACTTCATACTGTTCTAAGAGCATCACTTATAATGATTACATGGGAGTCCAATGTTTATAAATTCCATAATTAATTGAACTGTTTTTATTACTGAAAATCTTTGCTGTCTCCAAAATATTATATGTATCATCAAAGTTCTTTTGGATTTTTCACTCTAGTATTCATTTTTTATAGAAAAGTATCTGCTCGTTAGAAAGAACCAAATACAAACTTTCTTCTTACATAATGATCCATCTTAACTTGGCTCATCTAAAACAGTAAGTTACTCCTCCCTGTGAATTTATTCTTTTTCCCAGCATGTAGTTCCAATTTTGTAAGTTTTACCCAACTTACCCACTATTAACTTTGTCTGAAATGACTCTTGCTATCATCCAGTTTTTGTAAAAACCTTTTCCATGGTATTTCTTCAATAGGAAGCCATATTTAAATAATAGCAACTTATTGTCATCATTTCCATGGGTATCTGCATTTCAGTCTGGAACAGGATTTTATTTTAATGGAAGAATCAGAGCATCATTTGGAAGGTAGAGATTACACTTATGAACAGAATTTGATCTTTCATTGCTTATTTTTTTTTTGGAATTTGAAGGCTAAAGATTACCAACTCATATATCCTCTGTTGTCACTGTATTTGATTCCGGTTCCCTGCATCTTGTATATACAGTTTTCTAATTTGGGGAGGGGAAGATAACAAAATGCTGAAACAAGGATAGTGGTTGACCAATTGTAACAGTGAGATGTACAATACACTATGATGAAACTGAACTTCACAACTTCAGGATACGGAGAAGGAAGAGTTAGGGAAGTAAGGAGAAAGAGGAATGTAGGAGGAAAACAAAGGATGGAGTAACAATGCTCAACGGGAAATGTACTCATTACCTTACTCATGTAACTGTAACCCCTCTATACAATATTTTACAATAAAAAAATTTTAAAAGATTACCAGCTCATACTCCCACAGTTTACTTGCTTCATATGGCTGAAAAGGGGAAACCAAAAAGACAGCAACTTTCAATATATATTGTCTATTTTTGTAATACCAAGATGCCAAATGCAGTACCACGTGACCAGGAACCCAGAGTACAGTCATTAAGCTTTAGAATTCTGAGTTGTTCGCTTTGGCTAGAAATCTCTTAATTTTATTATACACAATATGCAGAAATGTCCTGAAAATTATTCATGCAGAAAAACCTTTCCTACAAAATCAGGAAAATTTGACCAAGTCAAAAAAGTAAAATAACACAAGAAGAATTCTATTCCTGTTTATATAACAGCTAGGATTCAACATAGGTCTACTAATATTCTGAAGAAGACAAACAATTATTTAAGTGAGTTGTTATTATAAATGTAATGATATATGAACTCTGCCTGGGGAGTTGAAAAAAATCCTTCCTGCACAGTGTCTTTATACATAGGAATGGAGAAAACAAATATTCTGTAAAATGATGAAAAACTTAGGAAGTTCAGTATTCTCCAAATATTATGACCAAGGAATGTAAGGTATCAGGAACAAGGTGAGTTTGAGAGTGAAATTGGAGAGATGGAAATGGCCATATAGCTTGGTGTTATGGCAATTTCTTAATATACACAGGGCCCTGGGTTCAATCCCCAGCAATAAAAATGAAGGAAGGAAGAGACCAAGAAAGATTTGTGAGGTAGGCCTAGCATCATCATAGAAGTTTTATTCTCTTCTCTTTTTTTATTTTTTGGTTGTTCATGGGGTTGAACTCTGGGTTTTGGGGCTTTCCATGTGCTCTTCAGCTCAAGGCTAGGGCTCTACGACTTCAGCCACAATGCCACTTCCGTTTTATAATGGTTTATTGGAGATAAGAAACTCATGAACTTTCCTGCTTGGGCTGGCTTTGAATGATGATCCTCAGATCTCAGCCTCCTGACAAGCTAGGATTACATGCTTGAGCCACTGGTGCCTGTCTACAAGTTTTATTCTCTAGCCCAGGATTTCATACTGTTAATTACACATTATTACTGCATGGGAGATTTTAAAAGTACCGTTGCCCAATTCTCAGCTGTTTTATCTGAGTGGGAACAGACGTATCAACTTCAGCTGATATGACATGGTGGCACCAGTAAAGCACCCAGGATAAAGATATCATGGTAGCATATAAGAGTGTAGAACTTGAAAAAATTTCTGTGAGCAGAAAAATAAGTGCACATAGTATGTTAGCCTAAGTATGATTATAGATCAGTCTGAGTTTAAATGAACCAATATACCAGTTTTGCAACCTCTTTTTAAACCTCAGTTTCCTATTTTGGACATGGAAGCCCATGAGACTAGTGCAAGAGTGTTCATAAAGTGTTTTCTGGCTATGCATTTTAAAATTTATTATAACTACCATTAGTTGATTTGTTGATATAGTGTAAATTTGCACTAGGTGCTGATGAGCAAAGCAGAAGACGATGAAGTGTCCTGTCTTAGGTCTCTTGGGTACTTGATGTCATTCCTTACACTCCAAAATTTGTGAAGTCAGAATTGGACAAAAGGGTACTTTTAAACGTTTCTCTATGGAGATTTAGCCTTTTTCAATATCAGAAGGACTCTGGAAAGATGGAAAAATGAAATAGAGAAACTGGCGCTGGGAAGGTGTCTCAGTAGTAGAGTGCTTGCCTTGCAAGCATGAGGCGCTGGGTTCAATTCCTCAGCACCACATAATTAGAAAAAGCCGGATTTGGGGCCTAGGCTTAAGTGATAAAGCGTTGGTCTACAGCTGAAGAACTGGGGGACAGTGCCCTGGCCCAGATTTGAGGCCGCACAACCAAAAGAAAGAAAGGAAGAAAGAAAGAAAGAAAGAAAGAAAGAAAGAAAGAAAGAAAGAAAGAAAGAAAGAAAGAAAGAAAGAAAGAAAGAAAGAAAGAAAGAAAGAAAGAAAAAAGAAACCACAACAGTCCTTTTCAGCTGGCTTACTGTCAGTCCTTTTGACGTATGATGACAAATTACCAGACACTGAATTGCTTATAAACAACAAATTTATTTCTCCAATCTGGAGCCTGTAGGTCCAAGATTACAATGCCAGCATAGTCAGGATTTTTTAATTCTGAGTGAGGCCCTGTTTTAAAGTTCAGGAGTGAAATCTATTTGGTTTTGTTTATTTAAATCCAATTCATGAAGTTTTGCTTGCATGACTTAATTACCATCCATGTACACACAAAGGCCCACTTCTATAACATTACATTTGAGATAGAATTTCGATATGTGAAACTGGATGAAGGGAGTAAATAAATGTATTGTACATATACATTCTTTTCTTTTCCTATAAGATTGTGGATCTAAGAACAGTAAGATCCAGACATTGAATGATCTCAAAGCTGAATCTTAGCCATTCTATGATTCTGGAATTTTATATTGATCTGGATTATTTAATTCTCTGCCTTCACTACAAGTTTATTTGGAGAATACATATGATAATTACACTAAATGAGAAGTTTAGAGAATTATTTCATATTGTTCACTTTTAATTTTTTGGTAAATACTTGGATTCAAATTCAGAGCCTGGCATTTGCCAAGCAGGCACCATACCACTTGATTCATGCCACATCCAGAAATTATTGCTTCGATTATTTTTGAGATAGAACCTTGCATTTGTTTATTCCTAGGATAACTGGATAGTGAACTTCCTAGTTGTATGTCCAACATAGGTAGGATGACAGCCACACATTGGCACAACCAGCTTTTATTGTTTGAGAAGAAGGTCTCTTGTATGTCTTCCAGCTTGACCTTGAACAGTGACTATCCATATTTCCATTTTCAGAGTAGCTAGGATTATAGGTATAAACCACCTCATTTGGTTTGTCTTATTTATGTTTATGAAAGTTCGGACAGTATGAGAAAATTCTCAAAAAGTTTACTAACCATTCCCAGATTCTAGATGATCCACTTATATTTATTCTGTCACAAACACAGTTTGTGATATTGCACATCAAGAATACAAATATGTATTGCTAATCCCAATTTAAAGAGTTGTGATGATCTAATTTCTATGTGTGGATTTTTTTCCTGGCAAAACATCCTGAGTACATAGGCCAAAAATTTAATAGTCCTACAAGCAAAAATTACTTCTAGTAATTTTTTTCTAGTTTGCAAATAAGGGTTCCATGCCTGTAGAGGAGACAGATCACAGGGCAATTCCCTGCTGTGACCCTATAATAAATCTGCACTTTTCAAAATAGCAGAATGGTGAATTTTATCAAAATTATTATATGGGAACTATCTTGACCTGATAAAGATTACTGCATTAGAATGAAAATATTCCCAGTTGTTCTGAAGTCAGGCAAAGATGTCATCCATTTGTATTCAAACACATAGCAGGCATTTTTGCTAATATAATGAAGAAAAATATAAAGTTCTTCACAAATAGCTTATATATATATATATATATATATATATATATATATGTATATATGACTCTTAAACACACGGATAAGACAATAAATAACCCAATTAAGAAGATACAGAGAGAAGGCAAATAAGCACACCCAAAACCCATACATTACAAGAATATTATAGAAATTCTTCTCAAATGTGTTCAGATAATGTTTTCTGGAATGTAAGGAATGTAAATAATTTCACTATCTTGATTCTTCCAATAATAATTTTCAAAAATGCATAAAGAACTTCAGAATTCATGGAATTTTTATTTCATGTTCTGTGCATAGCACTTTACAAAAGGTATAATCTTTATTTCTAGAAAACACCAATATTTTTACCTGTTTACAGGAATAAAACAACACATGACAAGTCTAAGAAACATGTCCAATATCACCCAGCTAGCACAAAAATTTAAGTGTTAGTATAGTCACTGGGTTTGGAAATCATGAATTGAATTTCAGCCATGATTCTGGTTTCTGCTCAGTCTCAGTTGTCATTTACACATCAGCCTTCAGCAACACACGAAGTCTCCCCATGCCTCCATTTCTGTATTTTGAAAATGAAGATAACATCCTCCTAACGCTAGATGATGAGATATGTAACACCATCAGATGAAACAGAACACACATTTGCATTGTTGGAATTTATCCAACAATTGTTGAATAGCTTCTATAAAATCTATGAAACAATTGTCTTACAGCTTTTATCAAAATAACAACCATAATTTTACTGTCTAAAAATCTTGCTTAAAAGTGTATCCCAAATTCTAAAAGAATTTACCCTAATTTTTAAAATTGATATAAAATCAAGTCAATCATTCCTCACATTCTGACGCATAGCTATGAAGTGCATTTTCATGAAACCATTACCTCTCCTTTTGAGCTCATTGAATTCAGATTTACAGAGTTGTTCTTTAACAAAACGAGTTGTAAAGAATTTCTTGTGAATTCCCCAAATAATGGTATTCGTCTGTGTAAATGACTTCACAAAACTTTTAAGGCAATTGAAGAAGGAAATTGTAGCCAAAAAATGCATAGAAAATATCTTGAAAATTGTATCATAATCTTTTTCCTTTTCTTGTTTCTTTTTTTTTCAGGAGAAGGGATTGAACTCAGGGTCTCAAACTTCCTGGATAATTGCTCTTGATCCATACACCTAGCACTTTGTTGAGCTTTAGATTTCTTTTCAGATAGTTTATTATTAACTGCCTAGACTGGCCTCAAAACATTATCCTCCTACTTTTGCCTCTCTTATAAACATGTGGCACCAGTTTGTTTTAAATATTGAAGTACCTGTATCACATTTTTACCATACAAACAGCAAACCTCCTATACTTTCCACTGTCTAGCTCTTAAGTAGTTAGAATTGTAGGCATGTACCACTATATCAAGCTGAATTTTTCTAAAAAGAAATCTTTAGTAGCTCTGATAACAAAGAAATATTCACTAACTTCTATTTAGTCTCCAATTGTCTGCCTCTGTAACTTCTTTCTCATTTTTCTCCTCACTGAAGACAGTAAGTTTGTGATAAGTTCAGTTTTGTTAATGCTTTCAAAATATTCCTTTTTATTTTATTTTATTTTTTTATATTTTATTTTATTTTATTTGAGAACATACTGTACAGAGGGGTTACAATTACATGGGCAGGATAATGCATACATTTCTTACCAAGCATTGCAGCCTCCTCCTTTGTTTACCCTTCACCTCCCTTACCAGCCTCCCCCCTCCCTCCCACCCAATCATACCCCCTCCCCCCCAACACCGACATTGTAAAGCTGGTTTTGACATGACATTTTGTACTTCTCATTGTTGCAACAGGTCCACATGAATCCTTAAACGACTTGTTTGTCCCCATCTCCTCCACATGTTATACTGACATCAAATATAGTGAAAGCGGGGGTTACACTGTGGAGGAGGGACATACAAAGCAACAAAGAAATAATCTTATAAATGCGTTAGAAACACATGCATGAAAGAAACGAAAACATTAAAATACATATTCTACATTCTTCATGCCTCATGTTCCATATCATAGTGATTTTCCTTAGCAAAAATATTTGTCTCAGCCTGGAGAGGTGACTGATGCCTACATCCCGAGATACTCTGGAGGCTGAGATGCAAAGATTTTAGTTGGAAGCCAGCCAAATATTTTCTATCTAAAAGGAAACTGGATGCATCCTAGTATCATAAAAATCATTATCTCATATTTGTTATAATAACATTTTACAAATTTAAGGTTATTCATTTGATAACTTTAATAGAAACAAGAAATACACATCAATTTCTCTCAGGAAATCCAAGTCATTCATTACAACCCTAACTTGTTTCAGGAAAGAGATAAAATCTCGTTCAGAGAACATAACTAGGTGCCATTGTTACATTCTCCTTTCTGTCCCTATCAAAGATGCTTCAGAGGAAACAGACCTAAACAGATATGTGTCCTGGAACATATTATAAATGCCAGCATTGAATGATCTCTCTATGGTAAGAAAGACAATCCACAAATTTTCACGCACCTAAACAACCCATCATGTTGCTTTGCTCTGAGCCTGGATGAGTTTTCTTATTTGTCCTTCTGTGGCACTGAAGGTGTGTATCTTTTTCTACATTCGGTCTATATGGAGTCCTATTTCCTCTTGCAAACATTCTGAGAAGCTCTTCCCAGGCCACAAGAAGTACAGATAAATTATTCATCCCTCACAGCTCTCCTGTCCTGAAAAACTGTTTACTGAACAAAATGGAACAATGATTGCACAATGATATAAACCTGAGTGAGCATTATCACACTAGTCATAACACCAGAAAAGAACAAGGGTGTTTTCTCATAAGATCAAAATATGCTAGTTTTATATGCATGATTTATGCGTTCAAAATACAATTAAGTAATTCACTATCCTGGAAATGATTGGCCAGACCTAAGAGTTAAATGTCTTAAAAGCTAAAGACAAGGTTTTTGTGAGTTTTATCCAAAGGGAGGGAAGAAAGTTAAAATCCATAGTTTATTTTGTAGAATCAAAGTGGTAATACAAAATGAGAATCACAAAAAAATCTCTGCCCAGTCTAGATCTCCGGTGTTTCCCTCAGCATGGTACTTTCTGTCTTTTCTGGACGTGGTTAGGTCCACCTGCCCAGTGGATCAGTTGTCTTCAAGTCATCTTGGTCCTGAATTGGGACTTGTATTACCCAGTGGTGGTTGGGACCTGGCCAAGGACAGGACACAGACCACGTCCATGGAATGACTTCTTTGCCAAGCATGTAAGTAGGATTACAAGTGGAATTTCTCTGAATTTGTCTCCAGAAGGCAATCACTGAACCAAAAGGAAAGGCCAAACAAACTCCTTCTCCCCTCCTCCATTCCTCCCTTCCTCCCTCCTTGGGAAAGAGCAAAATAATTTTGCAGATTTTGGTACACACACAAATCACCCACCATCTCCCCTGGTAAACTAGGTTGCAAGTGACTAAGTTATGTAATTCCATTATGCCCCACTCATTATTCTGGACAACATCTTCAGGTTGTTTGGTGCTTTCTTTTTTTTTTCTTTTTGTTGGTCGTTGGGTTGAATTTCAGCTCAAGCCAAGCTCTCTACCACTTGAGCCACAGTGCCACTCCCTGTTTTCTCGTGGTTAGTTGGAGATCAGTATCTGACAGACTTTCCTGCTAGGGCTTGCTTTGAATCATGAATTATTTTTTGTAAGCTTTTTACTGTAAAAATGCTGTACATAGGGGTTACAGTTACATGAACAAGGCAATGAGTGCATTTCCTATTGAGCATTGTTGCCCTCTTCTTTGTTTTCCCCCTACCACTCCTTCCCTCCCACCTCTACAACTAAACCCCCTCCCCTACTGAAGTTGTAAAGTTCATTTTCCTTTAAAAATATATGTATGTAGATACATATATATGCGAATATATAGGTATATATATATAATAAAAATGCTGTAGAGAGGGGTTACAGGTACATAAGTACGGTAATGAGTACATTCCATAGCAAGCATTTAACTCTTCCTTTGTTTTCCCCCTACCATCATTTCCCTCCCCCCTCCCCAACACCTCCTGACCCCCCCCTACATTGTAAAGTTCATTTTTTAACTTAGTGTCCTGTACATCTTGTCATCACAATAGGTCAGCCTGCATCCTCATTTAAACGTTCCCCAATATCCTTTCCACTCCCCACATTACAAAAATGTATGTAAAAGGTGCAGAACACCAGTATCAGATCCAGTGAAAACAGGGGTTACACGGGCGGGGAAGAACATACAAAAGAAACAAAAGATTCACATAGTGCATTTTAAGTACATTATAAAACACTAGCAATAAAGACAAAACCACTCTGTCCCTGTCTTGGGTTACATTTTGCTTCACATTATCTCATGTGTTTGTGTGTACATAGCGACCTGTGCTAGTAATTGCAAACAAGGGAAACCATGGAAACTATGTTTCTTTGGGCCTGGCTTACTTAAGTAAATATAATTTTTTCCAAGTCTTTTCAATTCCTAACAAATGAGGCAATGTCATTCTTTCTGATGGAGGCATAGAATTTCATTGTATATATTTATACCACATTTTCTTGATCCATTCATATACTGAGGGGCATTTGGGTTGGTTCCCTATCTTAGCTATGGTAAATAATGCTGTGATAAACATGATTGTGCTGGTAGCTTTGGTATTACCCTGTTTGTGATTGTTTGGGTAAAATCCCAAAAGTGGGATTGCTGGGCCAAATTGGAGCTCTACATGGAGTCTTTTTTTTTTTTTTTTTTTTTTTTTGTCGTTTGTGAGGCTTGAACTCTGGGCCTGGGCTCTGTCCCACAACTCTTCAGCTCAAGGCAGGGCTCTACCATTTGAATGACAGCGCCACTTCCAGTTTTCTAGTGGTTTATTGGAGATAGGATTCTCATGGTCTTTCCTGCACGGGCTGGCTTTGAACCACGATCCTCAGATCTCAGCCTCAGTAGGTAGGATTACAGGCGTAAGCCACCAGTGCCCTGCAATATGAAGTCTTTCGAGGAACCTCCATACTGCTTTCCAGAGTGTTTCAACAAGTTTACACTCCCACCAAAATGCAGTAGGGTTCTCCTCTAGCAACATGGCCACCAGCATCTGTTACTAAATTTCCTGATTATAGCCATTCTAATTGGGATGAAGTGGAATCTCAGTGTTATCTTGATTTGTATTTCCTTTTGGGGGGGGTAACTTAATTTAATTTTTTTTGTGAACATATTCTACAGAGGGGTTACAATTACATGGGCAGGATAATGTGTACATTTCTTATCAAGCATTGCAGCCTCCTCCTTTGTTTACCCTTCACATCCCTTCCCTACCTCCCCCCAACCCCCCCAATCCCCCCCCCCGCACCAACGTTGTAAAGCTCATTTTCGACTTGTCCTTGTTGCAAATTATCTCTTTGTTTATTTGTATTTCTTTTATGGCTAGAGGAGCTAAGCATTTCATCATGTGTCTATAGGCTATTCTTATTTCCTTTTCAGAGTAGTCTCTCTTTAAGTATTTAGCCCATTTGTTAATTGGGCAGTTGTTTGAGGATTTGTTTTTAGGAGATTTCGTTTTTTGAGTTCTAAGTATATTTTAAACATGAGACCCTTGTCCATTGTTTGGCTAGTGAAGATTTTCTCCCAGTCCGTGGGATTTCTGTTGATCTTGTGAGCGATGTCTTTTGCCTTGCAGAAGCTCTCAGTTTCATGCAATACCATTTGCCTAACCTTTCCTTGATCTGTTGTGCTTCTGGGTATCTATTAAGAAACTTTTGGCTTGTGCAAAAGAACCCTAGAGTTTCTCCTATTCCTTCCTGTCATGTTTTCTTGGACTCTGCTTTTCTTTAGAGGTCTTTGATCCATTTGGAGTTGATTCTGGTGCAGGGTGTTATATACGGTCCTATCTTTAGTTTTCTACAAGTTTTTGACCAATTTTACCAACACCATTTACTAAAAAAGCTGTTTTTTCTTTCCATTCAATTTCTTTTTTTTGGGGGGGGGGAGTCCGATTGTGGGCCTGAACTAAGGGCCTGGGTACTGTCCCTCAGCTCTTCAGCTCAAAGCTAGAGCTCTTCCACTTGAACCACAACACCACTTCTGGGTTTTTAACTGCTTATGTGGTGCTGAGGAATAGAACCTAAGGCCTCATGCATGCAAGGCAAGCACTTTACCACTGAGCCACCTTCCCAGCCCCCATTCAATTTCATTAGCACCCTTATCAAAGATTGGGTAGCTATAGGTCTTTGGATTCATTTCTGGGTCTTCAGTCCTAAACAATTCATCCTCGGGTCTGTTCTTGTGTCAGTACCAAGCTGTTTTGATTAGTATGGCTTTTAATTAGAGTTTTGAAATTTTGAATTGATATTCCTCCAGTGATGCTCTTTTAACTAAGGATTGTTTTTGTTATTTGGGGTTTTTATTGTTCCATATGAATTTTTGGATTGCTTCCTCTATTTCATTGAAGAATGAAGTTGGGATATTGATAGGTATCGCAATGAATTTGTAGGTAGCCTTGGGCAATATTGCCATTTTCACGATGTTACTCTTCCCAATCCAGGAGCATGGGAGGTTTTTCCACTTGCTTAGTTCTCCTTTAATTTCTTTTTTTAAAAAAAGTTTTTAAAGTTTTTGTCATAGAGGTCCTTCATCCATTTGGTTAACTCCTAAGTATTTTATTCTTTTGTGGGGCTATTGTAAAAGGGGTTGCTTTCCTAATTTCAGCTGCCCTCTTCTCATTATTGGAATACAAGAAAGCTATTGATTTCTGAGGGTTAATTTTATACCTTTCTTTTTTGCCAACGTTTCCGATCAGCTCAAGTAATTAGGAGTTGAATCTATAGGTTTCTGTAAATACAAGATCATATCTTCTGCCAAGAGGAAGAGTTTTACTTCATTTTCCCCTATTTGGATCCCCTTTATGTCAGCGTCTTCTCTTATTTCCCTAGCTAGGCATTCTAATACTAGTTTGAAGAGGACTGAAGGGATTGGACATCCTTGTCATGTTCCCGGAATTTAGAGGAAATGGTTTTATCTTTTCACCATTAAGTATAATGCTGGCTGTAAGTTTGTCATATACAGCCTTTATTGTATTGAGGAATGTTCCATGGATTCCTAGTTTATACAGAGCCTTCATCATAAGTGTTGGATCTTGTAAAAGTTTTTTCCACATCTATTGAGATAATCATGTGGTTCTTATTCTTGCTCTTGTTGATGAGATGAATTATATCGTTTTGTTTATGTTCAACCAGTT
Organism: Dipodomys merriami; assembly: GCF_024711535.1. Taxonomy (NCBI): domain Eukaryota; kingdom Metazoa; phylum Chordata; class Mammalia; order Rodentia; family Heteromyidae; genus Dipodomys; species Dipodomys merriami. Next base: position 142,585 of record NW_027206435.1, on the reverse strand, counting down.
TTGCATCACTGAAATGAATCCTGTTTGATCTCAGTGTATGATTTTTTTGATGAGTTGTTGTAGTTGATTGGCCAAGATTTTATTGAGAAATTTTGCATCGAAATTCATCAAAGAAATGGGTCTATAGTGCTCTTTCTTTGATGAGTTCCTGGTTTTGGGAGGAGGATTATGCTGAATTCATAAAAAGAGTGTGGTAGGTATGTTTTACTTTTAATTTCATTGAAGAGATGGAGGAGTATTGGTGTGAGTTCTGCCTTGAAGGCTTTGTAGAATCCAGATGTAAATCCATCTAGTCCTGGACTTTTCTTTGGTGGGGGGTCTTTTTTCTTGTTTTGCGGTCATGGGACTTAAACTCTGGGCCTGGGTGCTGTCCCTACACTTCAGATCAAGGAGAGCACTGTACCGCTTGAGCCACAGCACCACTTCTGTTTTTTTCTAGTGATTTATTGGAGATTCACGGACTTTTCTGCCCAGGCTGGTTTTGAACTGTGATCCTTAGATCTCAGCCTCCTGAGTAGCTAGGATTACAGGCATGAGCCACCGGCACCTGGGAAAAGTTGGAGGTCTTTTATTGCTGCTTCTATTTTGATGCTTGATATGGCTTTGTTAAGTTGGTTTAAATCATCTTGGTTTAGTTTGGGCATGTCAATATTTGCTAGAAATTTGTCCATACCTTTAAGATTCTCAAACTTACTAGCATAAAGTTTGGAGAATTATCCGCTTAGTATATCTTGAATCTTGGTTATTTCTTTTTTTGTTTTTTTTTTTGGGGGGGGGTCTGGTCGTGGGGCCTGAACTCTGGGCCTGGGCGCTGTCCCTCAGATCTTCAGCTCAAGGCTAGTTCTCTAACACTTGAGCCACAGTGCCACTTCTGGCTTTTTTCTTTTTGCTTAAGTGATGCTGAGGAATCTAACCCAGGGCCTCAAATATGCAAGGCAGGTGCTCTACCACTGAGCCACCTTCTCAGCCCCTGAATCTTGGCTATTTCTACAGTGATGTTTCCATTCTAATCTCTGAGTTTGTTTATTTGGGTGTGTACTATTTTTTCTGATTAGATTTAGTAGGGGTCTGTCAATTCTATTAATTTTTTCGAAGAATCAACTCATTGTTTTGTCAGTTCTTTCTATAGTTTTTCTTTAAATGTAATTTATTTAATTTGGATTTAATTTTAATTATTTGTTCCCATCTACTGAATTTGGGTTTAGCTTGTTCTTTTTCAAGGAGCTTTCAGTGACTCATTAAATTTTTAGTTTCAGATCTCTCCAATTTGTTAATGGAGGAAGTCAGAGCTATAAACTTTCCTCTGTGTACTGCCTTTCTGTGTCCCAGAGAAGCTGGTAATTTGTGTGTTCATTTTTGTTGAATGTCATGAACAGTTGTGTTTACTTTCTAATCTCTTCCTTCCACTGATGATTCAAGAGTGTGTTGTTCAGTCTTCATGTGTTACAGTATTTCCTCTGGTGGCTTTTGATGTTGAATTCTAATTTTATTCCCTTGTGGTCTGAGAGATTACAGGGCATAATTTCAATGTTTTAAAATTTGGACAGATTTGCTAAATGGCCTAGAATGATGTCTATTTTGGAGAATGTCCCATGTGCCGCTGAGCAGAAGGTGTAATCTGATGCTGCTAGGTGGCATATTCGTTAAATGTCTGTTAAGTCTAGTTGATCTATGCATATTTTAAGATCCGAGGTTTCTCTCTTGAGTTTATGCCAGATTGTTCTCTCTATTGAAAGGAATGGTGTGTTAAAGTCCCCAACAATTAATGTCTTTGACTCTATGTGAGACTGGAGTGAAAGTAGTGCTTATTAGATAAATTTTGGTGCTTTATTATTCGGTGAGTTGATATTTAGGATCATAATATCCTCCTGAAGAAGGGATCCCTTAATTAGTATGTAGTGACCTTCTTTATCAGTTCTCATTGATTTTAATTTGAAGTCTATTTATCTGATATTAAGATTGCAAATCCTGCCTGTTTATGGGCTCCATTTGCTTGATATATTTTATTTCAGCCTTTCACTTTCAGAATGTTTATTTTTGTGGGCAAGGTGTGTCTCTTGAAGACAGCAGATAGAAGAATCTTGCTTTATGATCCAACTGGACAATATATGTCGCTTAATTGGAGAGTTAAGTCCATTAATATTGAGGTTTAAGACACAGAGGTGTTTGTCTGTCCAGACCATTTTATCCAATTTTTGGGGGGGAAGCTGTGCCTTGGCTGTTCTTGTGATTACATATTTCTGTGTTTGTGGACCGCTTCATTGACTATATTCTTTTCTAGGTGGTTTTCTATATGTAGAAGCTCTTTGAGGAACTTTTGAAGAGCTGGTTTGGTAGCGGTATATTGCATCAGATTTAACGTGCTGTGGAAGGTTTTTATTTGTCCTTCTGCTGTGAATGAGAGGTTAGCTGGGTAGATTATTCTTGGTTGGTAGTTATTTGACTTTAAGACATGGCATACCTCTTTCTAGGACATTCTTGCTTTTATAGTGTCTTCTGTGAAATCTGAGGTAATTCTGATTGGGTTACCTTTATATGTGATTGATCTCTTCTCCCTGGCAGCTTTAAGAATTCTTTCTTTAGTGGCTATTGAGCGGTGTGGATTGTAATGTAGAGGTGGGATGTCCTATTCTGGTCTATTTGGGTTTCTAAAACTTTTTGCATGTGTATGGGCCTGTCCTTTTGTATATTTGGGAAGTTCTCTGCTAGGATTTTGCTGAATGCATTTCTAATCAATTGGCTTCCCTCTCCAGCCCCTCTTGTATTCCTATTATTCTCAAATTAAGCTTTCTGAACGTTTCCTGTATTTCCTGCATTGATCTGTCATGCTTAATTTTGTTATTAAAAATGGTGTGCTCTTTCTCTATGGAGTCTAAACTGTCTGCAGCTACTTATATTCTTTCTTCGGCTTCTTCCATTGTAGGTTGAAGACTTTGTACTTTGGTGTTTAACTCCTTTCCTTCTTGCTGGTCTTTCTTAATGGTGCCCAGCTCTTTATTAAGGTTCTCTTTCAAGTCTTGAATAGATTGCCTTACCTCCTGGAGTTGGTTATCAGACTTTTCTTTCCACTCCATAATTAGATTCTTTTCATTAGATTCTTTCTCCCTCTGCTGGAGTTCCTCTACCTTTTTATTTGTGGAGCCCATGAAGTCATCTATTAACTTCTGGTTGGCCTCTTTGCACTCTCTGATAACCCCATGTAGGGTTTCCAATTTTTCATTCAGCAGGTTTACCAGCCATGCTTTTAATCTATCTTGATCATTATCTTCTATGTCATACTGGGACTGCTATGTAGCTTTTTTATGTGGAGATGGTGGTGGGATTTGTTTATTTGCTATTTTTCTTGTGTTTCTGCAGTTAGTTCTGCCCATTTAGAGACAAGAACCACATTGCTACAAGAGTAGGACAGTCTTTTAGGACCGGAGCCAACCCGATGTCGTGTAAATGGGTAGATCTTAGGGTTTCAGTGGTAAGGTTAGGTGTTTTCCTGTTTAGCTCTCTTTTTCTTTGCTTGCAGAGGGATATTTTGGCTTTGGGGTCGAGATTGCATATAGTTGTAACTTTTGAGGCAATCTAGGTTTGATTAATAAGAGTCTGCTCTTTAGAGTTAACAAGATGGGCCCCCTGTACTCAAAGTTGTCAAATGGAACCAATTTTGTAGTCAAATATAGAACCAACTGTAAGTTGGGTCACTTATAAATCATTAAGTATCAGTGGGCTGGATTAGATGGAGAAATGAAGGGTTAAGATTAGAGAGATATAAATTTAATTTCAGAAGTGAACTTGGTTATAATGATAGTAGAGGGGTAAGGACAGCTTAGGAGAGAGGTATATGTAGTAGGAAGAGAATAAATACCTTGTTACTGAATGTAACAGGTTGAAAAGATTTTGAAGAAATGTTATGTAGGGAGTAGCTTAGAGATCAAGATGAAAATAAGAAAATGTATTGGGGAGACTTGCTGAGATTAGAAAAATATCAGTCAGATATTATTGAAAAGTTGCTTACTGTAAGTTAACTCCTGTAATTATTGTTTACTCACATAGAAGGAGGCCTTATTTGTGCATAGAACTAGAAAGGGGAGCCCTGATGGAGTAATAGTGTAAGGTAGAGAGAGAGAGAGAGAGAGGTGAAGGGGGAGTGAGAAGAAAAGAAAGAAGAAAAACCTTACAAATTCGCAAATTGTAAAGTAGAAGCAGATACCAAATAATAATGAAAAACAGAAGTTTTAAGTGGTATAGCAAATCCTAAATCACAATACACCTAAGTAACACATAGAAATACAAATGAACAACAAATGATCAGACATTTCAACTAACAACACAAAACAAAAACAAGAAGAAAATACTAAAGAATGGATTTTTCGGGTTCTTTGGGGAGTTTATTCTCCCTGTAGTCCTCAGAGCAGATTCCTGATGGAACCTTGTGTGCCTTGCTGTAGTCCACTTTCCTTGTGGCCACTTTCCTTGTGGCTTGGTTGGGAGCAGATGGCTTTTTTGATTGGGGAGGGTGCCTGCTATCAAGAGTTCCATTCTCACGCCTGGTGGCAGGCAGTTTTGGGGGTTTCAGGTTTGTAGACTGCTATCATCGGCCTGGAGTTGGGTTCCCAGGGTTTCCCAGGTAGACACAGGAGCCTTAGGAACAGAGCTTATGTCTGTGTTAGGTTTTGGTGTGATCCATCCCTTTTGGAAGGGGGCTTGTGTCAGGGGGCTTTGGGATCCCTCAGAGAATTACCAACCCCAGGGCATGGACCCAGTTGTGTTACTCACAAGTCTGTAGTTGGTGGTGCCCTGGACCACAGAGCCTGTGCTATGGTGGCTAAGATGGAGTTGGCAGGTTCTAAATCAGAGGGTCTCTGTGTTAGCAGATCTAGGTGGGGAGATGGCTTTGCTGATGCTGAAGGGTCTCTCTCCTATGTGGTGGTGTGAGGAGTCCTGGCACTGGGAGGACTGGGTAGAGGTTGGAGTGGCCAGGGGTCTGTGCAGGGCAGCAGGAGGGAGCAGTCCCATCAGAAAGCTCAATCGGCTGCGCAATTGGCCCATAGAGCATAGAGCGATTAGCTGCAGCTGTGGTTTCCTGGAGATCTTGTGCAGGGTTGACAGGAGCCCTCTGGGATCCTGCCAGTGCTGCAGGTATGGGCTGATTTTGGGGGCTTACCCGGTGGTGCCAATTTCTGGCAATTGTAATGGTGGCGGTAATACTAAGTTTGCTCCTTCCCCATAGGCTGGGCGGGGGGGGGGGAATGGGGGAGGCATTCACCAACTCGGAGATCTTCACCAGATTCCCTTCTAACATTTCACAGGTATAGTATTGAGCACTTTCTTCAGCTTTTGGGTGCTCCTCTGCTAAAACTCTGCAGGAAATCCTAGTGCAGCATTGCATAGACCTATGTGGTACAGGTGCTCCACAAGAGTCCCATTCACTTTTTCTCTTTTGCCTTTTCTTGTTTGCCTGCTAGGATAGTCCTTTTGTAGTAGAAAAATACTTTAGGTATTTAAAGTTTGATTGGAGTGGATCTCTTGAGGTAATGGGTGGCTGTGGCACTAGATCTTCTTTTGGTCAGAGATACTTAGTGGGCTGCCTCTGAGAACATTACCATTTTCCCACAACCCGTTTGGATATTTAAATTATATTTCTTCTTAGTGTTTATTGGAGCATTGCAGTTTTTCTGGAATTTAAGGTTTTCTGTGAAACTTTTTCTTCAAGTAATCCAACAGCATTAAATATTATATTTAAAAGATGTCCTGTAGCACCTAGATTTTGTAATTATAATATTAAGATGAAATTCTTATTGTTTGTACAAAAATCCTTTTTAAGTCCAAACAGGAAATATGCTCATTTCATCAGCCTTAGGTCTACTTCCTCTTTTTTTCTCCAGTGTCTTTCTTGTTTTGGAACAAGTGTCATGGATGTCTGTCCATTCCAAAGTGAGATTACTCCATTAATTCATCAGAAAAGGAATACAATATTCTTGCCTCTAAAGACAGCTTTGAGGATAATGATAATCTGATAATTCACATATGTGAATTTTCAAAATTATATTGATTATTTTTTCGGTCGGTCATGGGGCTTGAACTCGGCCTGGGCGTTGTCCCTTAGCTCTTCAGCTTAAGGCGAGCGCTCTACCACTTGAGCTACAGCACCACTTCCTCCTTCACTTCTTTAGTTAAGTTAATTCCTAGGTATTTTATTTTTTGTGGGGCTATTACAAATGGAGTTGCTTTCCTAATTTCAGCCACACTTTTCTCATTGTTGGCATACAGAAAAGCCATTGATTTTGGGGGGTTAATTTTATAACCTGCTACTTTGCCAAAGTTTTGAATCAGCTTGAGTAATTTGGGAGTGGAGCCTATGGGATTCTTTAAATACAAGATCATGTCATCTGCAAAGAGGGAGAGTTTTATTTCTTCTTTCCCTATTTGGATCCCCTTTATGTCTGCATCTTGTCTTATTGCTGTAGCTAGGCATTCTAATACTAGATTGAAGAGAAGTGGAGAGAGTGGGCATCCTTGTCTTGTTCCTGAGTTAAGAGGAAATGGCTTTAGTTTTTCACCATTGAGTATAATGCTGGCTGTAGGTTTGTCATATACAGCCTTTATTGTATTGAGGAATAACCCCTGCTTTCACTATATTTGATGTCAGTATAACTTGTGGAGGAGATGGGGAAAAAACAGTTGTTTAAGGATACAGGTGGACCTGTTGCAACAATGAGAAGTACAAGTTGTCATGTCCAAAACGAGCTTTACAACATCGGTGCGGGGGGGGGGGAAGGGGGGGAAGGAGAAGGATTGGGATTGGGGGGGAGGGGGGAGGCTGGGAAGGGATGTAAAGGGTAAACAAAGGAGGAGGCTGCAATGCTTGGTAAGAAATATACTCATTATCCTGCCCATGTAATTGTAACTCCTCTGTACAGTATGTTCACAAATAAAATTAAATTAAATTAAAAAAAAAAAAAGACAGCAGTACCCAAGTCAACTAGCTCCGACCATTCTACCCTTGCTATGTTAGGGAAAGTGGTATCAGCCACAGGGGTGTCAGGGATCATGTGGCTGGAACAATGGTGTTATGAATTATAGGTAGCAGAACAGAGTAGCAGAGAATAGGATACCTGGGAAAGGGGAATTGTGACTGTATTCGCTAAGTTGCAGTGCCAAGAAATTGTGTAGCAGCAACAGCATTGCAGGGATTGGAGTAGTTAACAAAGGTATCCAGACAGTTTAGCAGGGATAAGGAGGAAAAGAGAAAGTGAAAGAGTAAAAGTTGTGAGGGATTAAGGAGGCACAATCAGGGTAACAATGTCATGGGTGTGCAAACTGGTTAGCCAGTACTAGGATAGAAGCAATTTGCATGGTATACTGATGTGGTGCAGAGCTCAGTGTTTCCCTCTCCAGTTTTGGCTGTCAGATCTTTAGGTAACTACTGCTAGCAACTCATTATCAGTATGTTGGGTTCAGGCATGTTCCATGCATAAATGTCTACTCCAAATAGATTGCAATGTTTGACAGTGGCTTTGGGGTCTTTTCCCTAAGCATCCTGAGAGAGGACACTCCACAATCCTGCAGAACAGGCTCCACATAGTGAGCTTCAATCACCTTTTACAAATCTCACTGCTTCTCTCCAACGTCAATTATCATGGTAGCAAGGGATCTGAGGACTGCTCAGCAGCAGTGCTCTGGGAAGGTACCAGTTCTTACCCTGGCATTTTGGGAGCTCCCTTGAAATGGGCAAGAGCACTTGCTGCTGCTCTTCCAACATCTCTGTGGCTCTGGAAAGCCAGACTGTTCTACCTCAGATGGGTTACTTTGATCTACAGGACCAAATGTGGCTTCAAACTTTCTCTGTCTCCTCTAGGTGATCATCACCTTCAACTGTCTCTCCTTTTCCTCCCAGGTAGTTGCTTCATCTCCACATCCTTTGATTTCTGCTTTGGATCAACCTGTGGCTTTCACACCAAACCCTTCCAATTTCTCATCTGCCTCTCTAGGTGTGAATTGGGCATAGCAAGCTACATGTAACTTCTATATCTATTTATCAAGATTAACTCTGGAATCCAAGGTAGTACTAGGCAACTAAGAACATGGGTAGCATCTTAAATACTCCCCTCCCTATCACTGCTCATTGACAAACGTGCAAATGTGCTGTGATCAGTCTCTACATTTCCATTACGACAGTACAAATAGTTTCCATCAAACAATTTAGTTTATTTACAAAATTCCAGACCAGTCTTGGGCTCTGCCCTAGATCTTCCTGTTCTGAAGGCACTGAGTACCCCTAGATACATAGAAATATTGGTGAGTATTGCTTAGTGTTCTGAAGTTGCGCTAAATTGTTGTCATGTTATGGCTGTAGTCTAATCAATGTCCTTTCCTGATCTTCACCACATCTCTTTATTTGGTATTAGTAGCAGGTGGGAAGATCTAAGAAGCTCACCTAGAGTTTGGGCCTGGGTTTAAAACCTCCATTTTGTGATCATAAAAACTCCACCACTTCCTGAAACTAGATTTAAGAGGAAGCAAGGAAGTTGGTTTAAGAATTCAAAAACTTATAAATACTTCATAGATTAATATCTGAAATCTTCCCTTCCCCCCTCAGAATATTATTTCCCATCTGTGTAGACATCAATACACTCTTTTCTCCTGGAGCGTTTGAGTGTGGCACATCATCTGCTTCTTATGTGTACTGCTTTACACAGGGAGATTTTTCTCCTAAGCTTAAAATGACTTCAGTGCTTGGTGTACTGTGCAATAGGCTAAACATGCCTACTCATTTGTTCACACCCCTAAGTAGAACTGTCAAGGACTAAGGACTAGTCAGGGCTCACTTGTTGTCAGTGGTATTGCTCTGAGGAATTGCTGTCAATGTTGCCCACAGTGCCTAGGCTAAGGCCTCTCAGAAAGGCTCCAAATTCAACCTGCATGAGTCTCTGAGTTGATCACCATAGAGCAACTATGTTCCACAGTCTGTGACTCACTCACTTCTGTGGATATATGCACATGAGGTCTCAAGTTCCCTGGAAGGAAGGTCCTGGAATGCAAAACATCTACTAGGACAATGGAAACCTGCGGTTGGGTGTTCTTAATATGCAATGAAGTAACAAGAAAGAAAGACACACTGTCAAACCCTAAAGCAAAGGGTCAGAAGGACTGAGGGGAAGGGAGTCCCATGATATGGAATATAAATGGAACTTACAAGCCCCTTCAGGCTCTGACTTTCTAGGTTGAAAGGAATGTAACAGGCAGACTGAGTTTCTAAGAACTCAGTGTCTAGGCTATATGGCTCATTCAGAAATTCTTTTCCTTCCTCCTGTGTTCTGAGAGCAACAGTTAGTGCAGTGCTTCTGTCTCCTAGAGGCAATCATTCTCTTCACACAATGCTTAAAGTAAACCATGGATGGAAATCTGTTAGTAAATCAAAAATATGAAGTAGCACACAGTGCTTCCCCTGAATTCCTGGCCCTAAAAATTCCCAATTCTGAGCACAGAATGATCATGGGTGAGTGCTAACAACCTCAACTGAATAGTGAACTTTGAACACTTTTCCCAAGTCACATACAGTCCAGTACAATAGTTGCCACCTATAATCCTGCTTATTAAGACAGGAAAGTCTAAGATATTGAGTCCCAAAGTGGAAACTGGGCCAAGGAAAGACAATTTATCATTGCTAGAAAGGAGGAACACTTAAATAGGAGAATGTTTCTCTGACCCCGGATATGGGTAGTCATTTCAACAGTTTTCAAATTGTGGCTCATCAGCAGAGACTACCAAGGCAAATCTCACTAAAACTAATTCTAAAACATATGAAAATAAAAAAATAAACTATTTGGATTTAATTACTAACATCTTTTCTAAAGTGTGTGTGTGTTTGTGTGTGTGTGTGTGTGTGTGTGTGGTGTCAGATTTTGTATGGGACAGCATTGGTTGTTAAAAAAACAACGTATTGGCAGTGTCCTTTATGTTCCCCATTCAAGACTAGTGGCATTCTAACTCTACCACTTGAAACACACAAGTCTGCTGGTTATCTGGAGATCAACATGTAATGGATATGCCAATCTAGGTTGGTTTCAAACTGTGGTTTTAAGATCTCACTTTCTGGATTAGGTACGCTATAAGAGTGAGCTTCAATGCTCAACCCAGTATTTCCAGTCAGTTACTTACCCTTTCTGAATCTCAGCTTCTTCCTGTGTGGAAATAGAAAAGAAATACTTTCTGGATCTTAGAATCTGGTGGGAATTATGAATTGTTGCTTGAAGTATAAGTGTTCGGGATGTGTGGACAGACCTTGACACTCTCATAAAACTACTGATGTTTATATTGAAATGAATTCCAGGAATTGGAAACAAGAGGGATTTTTTTGTTCTTTTTTATCCATTTATGGGCAGTGAGGAAGCCACAGAAGTTCATGGAGAACAGGGAAACAAATGCAGCGATGGTTCTCTGTATGTATTATTTTTACAATGAACTATACCATTTGTGAACAGGGACAGGAGGGAAAAGCAGAGAGAGAGAGCAAAGGAAGTGATGAGACTGTCCAATAAGAAATGAACTCATTACGTGACTTACAAAATAGTGACCCATGTATACACTATCTTAACAATAACAATTTTAAAAATTAGGGTTGATGATTCTCTCCTCTGGTTTTTGTTAGAGGCCCTTAAGACTCAGACCCATCTGTGGAGTTTTTAAAGGTTAATTTATATGATAATTAATATAGAGCCAGAATCTCTTAAGAAATATTATAAAAAGTACTCCATTCTTAGTAACTGTTTATGTTTGAGTGCAGATTCTCTATGTTGTTGGCAGAGCTCTTTTTTTTTTTACTTTTTTTCAGTAATTGTCAGGTGTTGAAATCCTTCTGAAAGCTTTGGGACAGAGGTATATTATGTCTTGACACCCTGCCCCTAAGTAACATGATAATCAACATTTGAAATTAATGTTTTTGATTTGAGTTTTATTCATTTATTTTTTGTTGCTGGTGGTGAACTCTGGGCCTAGTTGCTGTCCCTCAGCTTTTCAGCCGAAGGCTAGTGCTCTACTACTTGAGCCACAACACCCCTTCTGGCCTTTTCTGCTTTACATGGTGCTTAAGAATCCAACCCAGGGCCTTATGCATGCAAGGTAAGCAGTCTATTACTGAGGCACCTTCCCAGTCCCTACAAGTGGTAATTTTGTGCATGGATTTATCAAGCAAATCTATTGAGCAAATATATTCCTTTGCCACTAGACATATTCAAAATTATGAATTATCTGATATTTTAACAAATAAAACTGCTGTCATTGTTACCAGTAATTGTTTGTCTCCTCCTGCCAAAATCACAAAGGAGGGTATTTTAAACTAAAACTACAAAAAATTCAAGATCTTGATGCTAACAAGAGAATTAAAGAGAAATTTCAAAATGGTTTTTCATCATGAATACAGAGCTCAAAGGTCTTATAATACATATTTCTGAATGCAAATTAAAGGGGAAAATCAACTAGGAAATAAAATTTATATTAATTGTTAATTTTTAAAGAGGAAAATATGATCACTGATGGCAGACTAAAGACAAAGTAATACTATAGCCGTATATGCTCAATAAGAAGCTTTTATTGAAAAATTGAGCTGGAAAGTGCACATCAGGCAAAGGCAAGCAGTCGGAGCCTACTATCAACAAAGAAACACCACAATATATATCTCAGAAAAAGGACACAAGTTCAGAACAACGCTCATCATCTATATCTGTGATTTCAATAATACATGTACACTCCCACACACACACACATACATACACACACAGGAATGTATACAACAGCTCCACCTACTCACAAACATCCACTCAACATGAATCAAAGATCTTCCTGTAATATTTGAAATTTAAAAGTTTTAAGTATTGTAAATAATTAATAACAGATGCACAAGCAATAATTTCTGAATAGCACTCTGCTATGGAAATGAGAAATCATTATTATTATGACTACCTAAAACATCTCTGAATCTGGAAAGAATTCAACAGACAATCTGCATTTTGGGACCATATTTCTTCCAGCTATTCTGCAAAGGATTAATGAAATGATACTTATAAGATCCAAAAATTAAATACTAAATTAATAATGAATACATGAGTAAGTAAAGTGAAAGACACTGCTGCCTTCAGCTCTCAGCCAGCCACACACTGTGGCACCCTTGATGCTACCTGGGGCACGCAGTTGGCTTTCCCAGAGCAGTGGCCATGCTTGGGTTGGAGCTAGGGGTGGGGGTGAGGAGAGGAGGGTAGGACACGGGGGAGGCTGCACTGGGGTTGGTGCTGGGGGTGGTGGGGAGGGGAAGGTAGACCCCGACAGAGGCTGGTGAGGGGAGGAAGGAGGGGCAGGTCAGTGGCTCCGGCAGCAGCCACCCCTATGATAGCTAGGTCTGGGGAGTGTCTTTGAGGTGGGATGTTTGGGGCAGATCCCCTGCAGTCTGGCAGTCTAGTGGGAGAGGAAGGAGTCTCAAGTGCTGGCAAAGCAGACAATGAGAAAGGAGACAACCAGTGGATGAAGAATTTCAACAACAAAGGCGGGAACTTGGAGGCAAACTCTGGGGGTGTGGAGGGTGGACGCCACAGGATTCAAGCTGCAGTGTCCCTCTTTTGACGCCTCCTGGAAGTTTGTGATGGGCAGCTCCAATGCTGTGGGCTCAGTCTATGACTGGTCTCGGACCTGGCACCAGGAATGGCCAGCACAGCCTCGGCCTGCCCCACAGAGCAGTGTCTGGGAGGCCATGCACAGCGGTGTGGAGGAAACATTCTTGGCTGGTGCTGTTCCAGCCCAGCCAGGACAAGGGCCACTGGGGACGTTCCACCTGTAGATCTGGATTTCTGCCATTGACAAGACTAGGTGTGTGCTCTGGGGACCAGCATGGTGGCTGTCATGTGTGAGCTGGGAACTTCCTTAGCTTGCCTTAGGATTCTCCATAGAAAGGCCCATTCACTCCTGTTCCTCTTCCACCTTCTGGATTCCAGCTGTCCTCCTGCCTCCTGCCACATCCAAGTACAGTGTCAACTCCATGCCATTGAGAGGTCATTATGGAGATGCTCACAGGGCTTCCCACAACTGGTTCGCCATGCATGCAAGGCTCATGGTGTGCCATCCTCCAGACAAAGTGTACACCTATTTCACCTTGGCCAGCCATGCCTATGGGACCACGAACTTCATTCTTACACAGAAAGCCAGGGATACACAAGGCTGTGCTGCAGTCTAAGGCATCCTTTCCCTCCTCCTGCTCAAATGTAGGGTGGCTGTGGAGCCAACTGCACTATCATGTTTGATTATCTGATAGCAGGAAGAAAAAAGCTTTGTTGTCCCAGATACAGCTGCTCCTGGATTTCTATGTGTACACGAGGTGTGTGTGTGTGTGTGTGTGTGTGTGTGTGTGTGTGTGTGTGTGTGTGTGTATGTGTGTGTGTGTGTGTGTGTGTTTGTGTTTGTGTGTGTGTGTGTGTGTGTGGTGTGAGAGAAACAGACACACCTGAGTTTTAGGGTAAAACACTTCTTCCTTTCAGCATTGAGATTTTGTATCTAGTGGTTTTCCCCCCTCCACAAATTCTTAGTCAACGTTCTAAAGTTGTCCTTCTGTATACTTTTATCCCTTCATCTTCTTGATGACCAGATTCCTATGGTCTGCTTGTGAACTTCACCATTTGCTTGATGAAGTTGGTGCCTTTTTAAAACATCTTTTATGAAGTCTTTTGATCTCTTTAAATGCAATTTGTGCTGTGTTAATGTGTTTTACTTTGCCCAATTGTTAGGGCCTACGCAGTGACTGTTATTTGAGATTATCTTAGCACTAATATGAGATACTATCCTTTCAATCTACTTTTCTAGTGAAAGAAGTTCAACATCTTTATTGAAATAATTGCCTGGGTGTAAACAAACAAACAAACAAAAAACCAGTGTTATAAATGTACAATCACTTGATTTTAGTAAATTGTGCACCACTGTAATAATTTTTTAACTAATGTTAATAGTTGGAATGGGAAAAAATCACAAATTATAAAACTTAAAATTTGATCAAATACCAAAAAGGACACTGATCAGGAATGAAGTACAAATGTAAATGTTTAATAAATAAATGAAATATTTGAAATTCTTATCCACATATCAAAAATTACTGAGCTCCAATCTTACACATCAGAATATTTATAACCACTCAAACAAATAAACACAAATCCTGGAGAGGTTGAAATAAATCAGGAACTGTGGTTAGTTGTGTGGCAATTGTAAACTAGTGCAAGCCATATGGAGCTCAGAATGGAGATTTACAAAATACCAAAAAAACCCCCACATATTTTATTGACCTTTACAAATAACTTGGATACATATTGAAGGAATATGATTCAACATGAACATCCGTGTTTATGGCAGCAGTATTCATAACAACCAAGATCTGCAATCAGCCTAGGTGTACCAGTAAAGGGAATAAAGAAAATGTGCTGTTCATAGCTATAAACATATTCTCAGATGTAAGAGAAGTGAATTCTTCTACTGTTTCATTGCAACGTATTTTTGGATATACACCTAATACTAATTTCATGGGCTTTTATGGCATTATGCTTTTGCATTTGTGAGGAACATCCCTATTGATTTTCAGAGCAGTTACAACAGGTTAAAGATATCCTATAATAGATGAATATTAGACCAAAATTTAAATATATTAGTGAACACATACAGGACGATCATATATTTTATAATTTGAAGCAATGTTAAGAAGGCAACAATTGGGAAAAAGATAATGTTAGAAGCTTAATAAGAAATTATCTTGAAAAGCTAAATGAAGAAAGTATAAAATAAGACACATCAGAAACTGTTGAATGGTAGAAGATGGATGAATGTTAGAAAAACATTCATCTGCATGGTCAAGTTGAATGAAGTATATGCATATTTGGTGTACACTGATGAAACTCATTCCAAAACATAAAATACACTTAAAATGTTTATGAAAAGACAAAACAGGATCTGTATTTTGTATATGTAATAGCAGGAATTCACAGAAGGATCAGAACTGTGAAGGAGAGAGAATATGGCCAAAAATGTTGATGTGATTGAAGATATCTGTGTTTGTGTGGGAAGGGAGGAAAGAAGATGAAGAAAACATATGGGGTGCTGATCAAGATATATTTTCACATATACAGACACGGAAAAAATACGAAAAATGTGCAACTGATTTGTGTTAATTTAACAAAACATTTTGCTCAAATTTTAAAAAATGAAACTATAAAAATAATACTTAATAATATCAAATAAGTAGGTCATGGAAGAAAATTTACCATAGAAAGATTTTCCTCATAATTTGTTTAATTTCATAACAAATGGATTAAAATAAAATATAGTTATATCTGAAGATGTTATCACTGTCAGATATCATTGATAGAATCCAACAAAGAAAAGTAACAAAAAAGTAGAGAGTAAGAACAACCTGTGCTATGGATGAAGATACTCAGTAGAAGTTTGTGAGGAAAGAATGTGCTTTCTTTTCCTTATCAACTTAGATCTAGGACACCTAGCTTTTAAAAGAACACTTGTAGTCAGAACAATAGAGTGACTAATTTAGACAGTGATTTATTATGTTTATTCTCTAATCTTATGATGTGATTCCCGAATTACGTGAGTGATCCTAGGAGATTTTGTGACCTCAATTTTACCCAGAATTTCTAATTCCTCCCACTGGGCATGATTTTTCTACTACTATCATTTTTCCATGTTTATGAACTCAACTCCTGTAAATCTTTTTGTTCATAAGAGATGGAGAAATGTGAGGGTGGCCTGGAGTCTGTGCTAATTTCACTCCAGCTTAGAGGATCTAGTGAAGGACTTCCACCTAGGCCTCAGAATCAGATATTAATTGATCTCTTTTGAAATGGAGAAACTCACTCCCTCAGGCAGAATCTGTTATTCCTTGACTTTCTCTGAAGAGATTTGGAACTAGGGCACAATTCAGAGGATGAGCTTTCCCACCACCCACCACAGCCTTAACAGAAGGAACAGATCCAAAACTGATAGTGGTTTCAGTTCCCACAGGACCTCATCTGGGACCTTCTGGTGGGAATAGAAACTGGACAAAGTCTAAGATGGAGATTAACTGAGACTGGGCCTAAGATGGACACTAAAGAATTTCCCTTTCTTCGACTATAAGTGAGTTGTTTAGTGAGACATGACACCTTCCTTCATATCAGAAAATGCAGTAGGTTAATTGTGTTACTGCCACTTTGTAGGAGGTCATTTTCCTCGAAGGAGAAGGGGTTAAATGTTGTGTCCACCAGTTTTCTCTCTAGTCTGTTGTCTCTCCCACGCTTTCCTATGCCAGGAACATATTGCTTCATTCCTGCATTCAACTACTTGTCCTGACTCCTAAGCAGAAATACCATAGGCTATCCTTTTGCTAGTCTTTTACATTTGTGATAGAATAGACCCAGGCTCTGCTGATGCCAAGAGGTGACAAGAAGATATGATTTGTACTGAAGATCAATCATATTGAAAGAACCATTCTATGAAGTCTTTCCTGACCACACTTTTTGAGGTTTTCACTGAAAATTGATTGAACTCACTAGAAGCTCAAAAGTTTCAGTTTGTGGGGTGGTGGATACTAGTGATTCACGTCTATAATCCTAGTTAGTCATGAGGCTGAAATCTGAGAATTATGGTTCTAAACATGCCTGGGAAGAAAGACTATGAGATTTGTCTGTAGCTAATCAACGAAAAACCCGAAGTGATACTCTGCCCCAAAGAGGTAAAGTGCTAGCCTTGAACCAAAGAGCTGAGAGACAGTACTCAGGCCCTGACTTCATGCCCTGTGACCAACAAAAAGTAAGTTTCATTTTCCTACCATGGTTTCCTCTTCTATCACACTATGTCCTTTATCTATAAGTCTTTCTTAAGATTCCTGTGTCTCACTCAAGCAATTTTTGTCTGTCAACAATAAGAAAGTCTACCAAGAATACAATCAGTAAGTTTACAATAAATATTTGTTAAGTGTGAGTGTGCAGACATTAGACTAATTCTTACTTTAAATAAACCATGTTGGTCTTTATTCCGTTGGAACAATTGTATGGAAAATAGATGTATCTCTGGATTCCTTTGGTTCTTTGTAGAATCTATATTCTCTAGATTGTTTTTACATTGATATGAATATTGCTATGTCAACATCCCTATCTTTCCTCTTTCTCAACAGTATACAAACTATGCTACAAACATATATCTTCAAGAAAGCTCTCCTTTGTAATCACATATGCACCTTCAAATATTCTCCCTATCGCTATAAACAACCTCTAAGATTGGCTACACTTATCCACTAGAGTCATCCTACTACAACAACCACTGTAATACTTTCTGGATAAAGTTGCTCCTCCTCATCTTCATCAACTTCTAGTAATTTCAGTGAAGAGCATTTTCTCCTGCTTTGCCTTAGACGATATCATCCTTTGTTATTTCCCAGCAAAGAAATTGTGGCTTGCAGGCTTGAATATTTATACATTCAGAGCATCTTTGGTTGTGAATTTTTCCTTTCCTTTCTTGGTAAGAGAGCTGGAATAACAAAAAACATTTAAGGCAATGTGTTTTGGTGTAAATGAAAACATACTGATTTGAAAATATTAGAAATATTCATTCTTTTTTATTGTGAAAATACTGTACAGAGGGGTTACAATTAGATGGGCAAGATAATGAGTACATTTCTTATCAAGCATTGTAGCCTCCTCCTTTGTTTCCCCTTCCCATCCCTTCCCAGCCTCTCCCCACCCCCTATCTAATCCTCCCCCCCTTAAAAGATGTAAAGTTCGTTTTCGACATGACAACTTGTACTTCTCATTGTTGCAACGGGTCCACCTTTATCCTTATTTAAACGACTTGTTTTTCCCTTTCCCCTCCACAAATTATACTGATATCAAATACAGTGAAAGCAGAGGTTATACTGTGGGGGAGGGACATAAAAAGCAACAAAGAAATAATCATATAAATGCGATAGAAACAAATGCATGAAAGAAAAAAAAAACATTTGAATACATATCTTAGGGTTCATTTTCCTAACATCACCTTATCTGACCTTTTCTGCTTGACTCATACATATACTAGATATTGCAAATAAGGGAAACCATGGGATGCCTCTCAGTAGATGAATGGATCAAGAAAATGTGGTATATATACACAATGGAATTCTATGCCTCTATCAGAAAGAATGACATTGCCTCATTTGTTAGGAAATGGAAAGATGGAAAAAATTATATTAAGTGAAGTTAGCCAAGCCCAAAGAAACATAGGTCCCATGAAATATTCATTCTTTAAATTTATTTTTCATTCAAATATAATAGGGGTGGTTTTAGTGGTGCATGCCTTTAAATCTAGCTATTTAGAAAGCTGAAAACAGAGGATCAGAGTTTCAAGCTAGACTAGTTAAATGGACCACGACACACTTATCTTCAACTAAGAACCAAAAAGCTAAAAGTTGAGCTGTGGTTCAAATGGAAGCCTGCCAGCCTAAGCAAAAAAGAAAAGTAAAAGAACCTAGGCTCTGAATTTAATTCATAGTACTAGCACACATATTTTATGTATGTATGGTTCCTAAAATATTCTGTGAGTTAATTTGTTGAAACCTGGTCATAGATTAAATATGACGTGTGAAAAGTATGTAAGTCTGAAATGACTGCCAGGTATTTTGACAAGACAACTAGAAGAGTTATCACTTAATTAAATAGTAATGAGGAATAGGTATGTATATAAAGATCAAAGCTCACTTTGGGTTCTTTTTAGTTTGATAAAATCAGTGGCTAGTTGTCAGTAGACAGGATGCTATTAAGGACTTGAATTAAAGAAAAAACAGAGCTGGAGAGAAAAAACAGAAATAATTACACGTATTCAGTGATAACAACCATGAGAATGAATATTACAGAACAAACACTGGGATACACAAATATGTAAAACATGACAAATGAAGAAAAACAGTAATAAGTATGTAATGCAGACTTATATGGATAGGTATTTTTAATGTTTAAGGGCTACGAAGTGAGTATGTGATGACCTAAAATTTAAGAAATTGGTAAGGTCAATTATCCCTTGGCCCAAACATAGCTGGAAGCCAGTCCCAAATTGTGCCTTTTCCAAGTTATCAGATATTCAGTCTATCACATGCCCAAATAATAGAGAATGGAAACTGGTCTACATTGAGCACTCACAGTAGACAGGTCTCTGGACTTTCTCAGGAAGAGCTTTCTGCCATTGTGGGATGGATAGGGCTGGAAAATATACAAAACAGACATCATAGATTGAAAGTATTTTGCAAAGTTGACACCTGAGATATTGGATGTTTTAACTGCATAGTATTGGTTTTCATGAATCAGTTAATCAGATTCTTTATACAATATGATGTTACTAGACTGTGGAATGCATGTTTATTGCATTTACTTTGTATAATATATTTTGAAATTTGGTATAAATTGTTTATCTTTTTTCTTGATATGGATTACTCCTAGTTTTCAAGAGTGAGGAAATGCCCTGGAACTTTGTAATTTGAAGTCTTATGTTGCCTTGTGTCATATCCTATTTTCCTTTTACAGAGTTGGTAAAAAATTATATGTAATTTATTTTTTATTTTATTTCTTATCTATTTCAGAATTTGAACTCAGAGCCTGGGCACTAATCCTGATGTCTTTTGCTCAAGGTTAGCTCTCTACAACTTCGAGCCACAGAATCAATTTTAGTTTTCAATGATTAATTGGTGATAAGTGTCCCGCGGGGACTTTTCTCAACCTGGCTTTGAACTGTGATCCTCATATTCCAGCCTCCAGATTAGCAAATATTACAGGCATGAGCTACCTCCACCCAGTTATACGTAATTTAAACTGTAGTTTTCTGAAGTGTTTCATCCTACACTGAATATTTTTTCTTATGAGCTTTCTAATAAATATGTAATCAATTCAATTATGAAAAGTGCTGTGTACCTCACACTTATTTGTGGCATTTCTGAAATCCATGTTTCTCTGTATGTCAGGGTGGATACTTTTGCCTGTAACAAGTATGTTGAACACATAACATCTGACTACTTACAGAACAAAGGATGTGAAGCTAGAGTAGCCAGATAAAGAACTTCCAGGACAATTCAATGGCAACTCATGTACTCTCTCTGTAGGTGAATAGGCAGCACAGAAAAGAAATTCTTATATTTGAAAGTGATTGAGTGTGTGTGCACATAGGTGTTCACTTATTTATCTGTTATTATAGTTTTAGATATATTCACTAGTATAAAACAATATTTCATGTATATATATATATATATGCAATAACAGTTTCCAAAATCCAGGGAACCACCTCCATGGGCATCGCTTTCCTATGTTGGTCTTTGGGTAATAAGAATGAAACGTGGAATTGTCCTTTTGTAGAGAAATTACTCAGAGATTCAAGCATTTTTCTTTTAATATGTTGCTTGTTCCTAACTAAAATTAGGAAGTCTGTTAATATATATGTTATATTATAATATATTTAATATATTATATAATGTATAATATATTGTTCATTATAAAATATATTTCATAAAATACCTGAGAATATTATATATTTATGAGGAAAAATACAACAAACATATCAGTCCATACTTTCCTAGCCATGATTAGCTTCAGTACAGTTAGGCACATTACATCTCAACAGGAAAATTCTACTGAAGTTCTGATCACCTTAAGCTACATAAGGAGAATTCCTATAAAAGAAGCCTCTCCTCAATTATGAGAAAAGTTATGTTTGGAAATTTAGTTTAGTTTTATTGTTTTGTTTTGTTTTGTTTTTTTTGGCCAGTCATGGGGCCTGAACTCTGGGCTTGGGCGCTGTCCCTCACCTCTTCAGCTCAAGGTTCGTGCTCTACCACTTGCGCCATAGCTCCACTTCTGGTTTTTCAACTTATGTGGCGCTGAGAAATAGAACCCAAGGCCTCATGCATGCCAGGCAAGCATTCTACCACTTAGCCACCAACCCAGCCCAAGTTTGAAGTTTTTGAGAAGAGTAATTTGACATTTGCTTTGCATCCTTGATTAGTCATAAATAGATATCATTTGCCTCCAAATTTTGTATTCTTGTAGGTTTCATAAACATTTACACATCAGCCTTATTCCATCACATATCTTTAAGTCATTCTTTTATTGCTTTTTATCATTATTGTATTGTTGTTGTTGTATTTCTGATCCAGAAGCTTGAACTCATGGCCTAGGCAGTGTCCCTGAGCTCAATGCTAGTGCTCTACAACTTGAGCCATATACCACTTCTGGCTTTTTCTGTCTGGACATGCTTTGAATCATAATACTCAGATCTCAGCCTCCAGGGTAGCTAGGATCACAGGGGTGAGCCACCAGTGCCAAGCAAGTTCCTCTGTTTTAGATATTATTCTAAAAGCCTCCTATGCAATGTCACTCCTAAGATAGTTACTGGAACTATGCCAATAGTTCCTTCACACTCTCATCTCCTGTTATGACTATGGTGTATTTTTTGCAAATTATATTGAAACTATTCACTGTTCTCTTCCTAATCCATGATTCTAGATGTGTTAGTAATAATTACTTAAATTTAGCTGCTATAAACCCTAAATCTCTCAATTATTAATTTCATTTAATTCTTTCAATATGATTATTTTTCGATGCAAATATGAGCTTATACTCACCTTCTTGAATTTACTCTTTGGCATGAGCAGTGCATGGGCCTATTCTACCTCAAATGCAAGAGGTTGGCAAAAGAATAGCCTACAGTATTCCTGCTTAAGAGTCAGGACAAGTAGTTGAGTGCCTAAAAGAAGCAATGCATTCCTGACATGGGAAGGGGTGGGAGAGACAACAGCTTAGAGAGCAAACTGGCAGTCACAACATTTAACAACTTCTCCTTTGGGGACACTGATCTCCTGCAAAGTGGCAGTGATATAACTCACCTAGTGAATTTCATATATGAAGGAAGTTGTCATGTCTCACTACACAACTCACTTGTAGTCAAAGAGAGGGTCATTCTTTTGTGTCCTTCTTAGGCCCAGGCTCATTTTATCTCCATCTTAAACTTTGCCCAGATTCTATTCCTACCAGAAGATCCCTGATGAGGAGGAATGTATGATCTCTTGGCTTTTGAATAGCTCTATGGGAACTGAGGGCACTTTTAATTTTGATCCTGTTCATTCTAACAAGGCTGTGGTGGGTGATGGGAAAGCTCATTCTCTGAATTGTTCCCTATTACCAAATCCCTTCAGAGAAAGTCAAGGAATGACAGATTCTGCCTGAGGGAGTGAGTTTCTCCATTTCCAAAGCGGTCAATTAATATCTGATTATGAGGCCCACGTGGTGGTCCTTCCCCAGATCCTCCGAACAGGAGTGGATGTTACCTCAGACACCAGGCCATCCTCATAATTCTTCAGCTCTTTCTCATGAAACTAAAGGTCTCAGGATTTGAGTTGAGAAACAAAAAGAAATGAGAGTAGCAGAAGAATCATTGGCATGGGGAGCAATTAGAAACTCTAGGTGAAAAAGGGCTCAGAAAATCTAGGATCACTCACATAATTTGGGAATCATATCACAAGATTAGGGAATAAAAGTAGTAAATTACTACCTAAATTAGTAACTCCACTGCTCTGACTACATTACAAGTGTTCTCTCAAAAAGTAGCTGTCCTATTTTGATGAGGAAAAAGAACATTCTTTCCTCACCAAGTTCTACTAAGTATCTTCTTCCATAACCGAGGTTGTTCTTACCCTGTACTTGTCGGTTACTTTCCTTTGCTGGGTTCAATCAATGACACTTGAAAGTGTTATCAACTTCAGACATGTAATTACATTTTGCTTTAATCCATTTGTTAAAAAATAAAACAAATATTGGGGAAAATATGTCTATGCTATATTTGCTTCCATGCCATAGTTATTTGATGTTATTAAGTATTATTTTAATAGTTTCATTTTTAAATCTTGAGGAAAATGTTGTGTTACTGTTAACACTAATTAGTTCCACCATTTTTTTTGTATTTTTACATATCTCTATATTTGTTATTAAGCTTCTAACATTGTCTTTTCCCCCTACTGTTGCATTCTTAAAATTGCTTAAAATTATAAACTCTATATGATGATCTGTATGTGGTCACTGATGTATTTAAATTTTTATCTAATATGCACATTTTATATAATATTTTCATCCTATTGTTACTGCTCTGAAATCAATACGGAAGTCCTTCATTAAAGAAAAAACACAATACCACAAAACCCAGTGAAATTAGGATTAGGTATCTATCCAAAAATTTTTATCAATGGTATAATAGGAACATCCACTTTTCTTATATACCAAAACATGTTTATAGCTATGAAAGGTGCATTTTTTTATTCTTTCCTTATGGAAGATCCACGTTGATTACACAGCTTAGTGGCTATGAATATTGCTGCCATGAACATGTATGTTCATATTGATTTATATTCTTTCAGTATGGATCCAATTTGCAATAATGGTCTTCAAGATATGTGTCTTTTTTGTAAATTTCCATCATGATCTCCATATGGGTTGCACTAGTTTATAATGCCACACCACCAAACACAGTTCCTGATTTATTTCAATCTCTCCAGGAGTTTGTTTATTTGCCTGGTGATAGCTATTCTGTTGTGTAAGATGGGATCTCAGTGACTTTCCTATTTACTTTCCTATGTATTTCCTATGTGGATAAGAATCTCAAACATTTTATTTATTTACTAAACAAATTGGTATTTCATTATTGATCAATGTATTTTTTTTCTTTTGGTATTTGATCAATTTTTAAGTTTTATAATATTTGAATTTTCCCATTCCAAATACTCACTTTAGTAAAACGTTTTTTTTTAAAATTACAGTGGTGCATTGCTTGGATATTTTGATTTTGTGAAGGCTAAGAGAATTTGATATTGTTCTCTCAGTCAAATTATAAGCATGTAAAAATGAAGTGAACCTGATTAAATGAAGTTCTTTCTTCACATTTTCTCTGGTACAGATTTCTCTGATTTAAGAAATGTATATTTTATGTCATACTGAATGCCTAACTAAGTCTCTGTGTGTGGATGATTCAGTAAGAATTGCAGAATTCGCCACATAGATTTTAGAGCAAAGGCTTACAGCTGGTAACAGGGCAATGATTCAGAAGACAGCTGAGGATGAAGCTGTGATACCTTCTACCTGTGTTCAGCTCCAATCTCTTGTAATACACCCTTCACTTCCCATGCGGTGGTTTCTTTTTCTATCCAAAATGTTTCTGGAGCTTCATGTTATTCTTGCCTCCTAGTATGCCAACATGAGGGGAGTGAAAGCAAACAAGGCAGACGTGGCAGAGGAATTTATTTTTTAAAATTGTGTAAATACCATACAGAAGGGTTACAAGTACATGGGCAAGGTAATGAGTACATACCTTATCAAGTATTGTGGCGGCCTCCTTTGATTCCCCTTCCTATCCCTTCCCAACTCCCCGACCCCACCCCATGGTTCCTCCTCAGACCCCCCTCCTACCAAAGTTGTAAAGTTCGTTTTTCAACATAACGTCTTGCACATCTCATTGCTGCAATGGATCCACCTGTATCCCAATTTAAATAATTTGTTTTTTTCACTTCCCCTGCACAAAGTATTCCAATATCAAGTGCAGTGAACACAGGGGGCATACCGTGGGGGAGGGACATGCAAAGCAACAAAGAAATCATTTATAAATATGAAAAGAAAGAAAAAAATTGAATTCTTATCTTGGGGCTCATTTCACCTAACATCAACTTATCTGACAGATTCTGCTTGTCTCAGACATGTACTAATTATTGATAATAAGAGAAACCTATGCTTCTTTGGGCCAGGCTTACTTCGTGTAAAAATTTTTTTGGTCGGTTTTGGGGCTTGAACTCTGGGCCTGGGCCCTGTCCGTGAACTCTTCAGCTCAAGGCTAGCACTATCCCACTTGAGCCACAGTGTCACTTCCAGCTTTTACTGCTTATGTGGGGCTGAGGAATCGAACCTAGGGCCTCATGCATGCAAAGCAAACACTCTACCACTCTGCCACCTTCTCAGGCCTGGCAGAGGGTTTTTTTTTTTTTTGTCGGTCGTGGGGCTTGAACTCTGGGCCTGGGCGCTGTACCTCAACTCTTCAGCTCAAGGCGAGCGCTCTACCACTTGAGCTACAGCGCCACTTCCTGGCAGAGGGTTTTTATCTGAAGATCCATCACACTTGGGAGCTTCTGGCTGAAAACTCCAGAAATACAAAAGTGAAGAAACACTTAAGAGAAAATGTAAAACAGAAAGCCACAATGTTTAACCCTAAAACCAGGTTCTAGGATAAGGAGACTCAAGAATTGGTGTCACCTGAGGAGAAAGAGCAAATATTCAGGAAGAATGAGAAGGAAGTGGGAGGGAATAGAGAGAAAGAGACCTAGACTACCTAGAGCTGGGACCTCAATGTGAGCTTAATTTTACTGGGGAAACCAACCCCAAGGACGCAATACTTTACAATTTTGATTACTCTCTCTCATGCTACAAAGCCTATTCAATATCCACTTCCACTCAGCATGGTGTCCATTCTGTGATCCAGACTGACTGCTGGAGGTTCCCAGGGGATGCAAAGAGTGAAAAACACAGGGCTAAAGCTCAGAAAAGACACATGCCATCACTTCTCACATGTCATTTGTCAAAGTAAGTTCTACAACCAAGCCTGGTATCAATGGGGATGGGAATAGATATTGAGAGCATTATAATAAAATCTACTATTATTATCATATAATAATCTAACATCTATTTTTTCATCAAAGGGAGAGAGATAGCATTTCTCCCATTTTAGGTGTATGGGACAGGAGATTCTATAGAATATTCTTCAATTGGGGACTGTCTGAATCTTTTCTCCCAAGATTGGGGCTATGAAGTTTTGGGAAGGAGAATTACAGTGGAAAAGAGAGTTCTCAAGCTGGGTACTGATGGCTGACACCTATATACCGAGCCTGAGATCTGAGGATTATGATTTGAAGTCAGTCTGGGCAGGAAAATCCATGAGACTCATCTCTAATTAAACAAAAGGCCTGAATTGGATCTGTGGGTCAAATGTTAGAGCATTAGCTATGAGTGTGGGGGGGGGACAGAATCTTGGCCCTGAATTTAAACCCAGGATTGGGGGATGGGAGGATATGTATTCTCAGTGCATGAAATCAAGGGTGTATGAACAACATCACTATTGATGTCAACGTTGGGGTAGAGTTGATCAATTGTATTCTGGAATTTATTTGTTCCACTCTTCTCTGTCTTGTATACTTTAAAAGAAACAGCTTTGAGCAATCTATACCTAAGATGTGTGGGTTGCACAAAAGCACTGGTTTTATTTTTTTCTACTTACAAAATCATACATAAGTAGTGTACAAAGGAGTTTTAATTTAATATGTCGGTTTGTGAGTACATCTTGATCGATGTCATCAATTTGATCATTATTCTCTATCTCACCCAACCCCAACCCCTCCGTTTACGTATTCACATTTTCACGCATGTACATTGAATATTATGACTGGATTCTCCCACTGCACAAGTTTGGCAAAGAAATTTGTTCATTGTACAGGCAAGGAAGATGAAGCTGAGGACTACAAGCCCAAGACAGCATAGCTATTACTTTGCTTCAAGATTATTTGATTTACAAAATCTTCACCAAAAGAAGCATTATAAACAAGAACATGGCCAGGAACTAGAAGCATCTATCTTTGTGTGTGTGCTGGTTTTGGGACCTGAGTGCTGTCCCTGAGCTGCTTTGCTAAAGGTTAGCACTCTTCCACTTGAGCCACAGTATCACTTCCAGCTTTATGGTAGTTAATTGGAGGTAAGAATCTCATGGACTTTCTATCTTGGGCTCATTTTAAACCACAGTCTTTAGACCTCAGTCTCCTGAGTAACTATGATTGCTGGTGTGAGCCACTGGCAGCTAGCAAAACATCTATTAGTTGTCCCAATTAAACATGTGGAGCAATAGGTAATTTGATACTGGTGATACTCAGATAATGATTCCTCTACTTGTTCTTTTCTGGTGTTATGACTAGTGTGATAATGCTTGCTCAGGTTTATATCACTGTGCAATCATTGCTCCATTTTGTTCAGTAAACAGCTTTTCATGACAGGAGAACTGTGAGAGGAGAATATGGGATGAAAATTTTATCTGTAATACTTGTGGCCTGGCAAAAGCTTCTCAGAATGTTTGCAAGCAGAAATAAGAGTCCACTTCGGCCGAATAAAATGAAAGACACACACCTGACATAGAAGCAGTGCCAGAGAAGGACAAATGGGAAAACTCATGCAGGCTCAGAGTGAAGCAATAGTATGAGTTGTTCAGGTGCATGAAAATTTGTGAAGATTTTCTTTCTAACCATGGAGAGATCATTCAATGCTGGCATTTACAATATGTTCCAGGCTCATATCTGTTTAGGACTGTTTCCTCTGAATCATCTTGATAAAGACAGAAATGAGAATGTAACAATGGAACCTAGTTATGTTTTCTGAATGAGATTTCATCTCTTTCACAAATCAAGTAAGGGTTGTAATGAATGACTTGGATTTCCTGAGAGAAATTCATGTTTGCTTCCTTGTTTCTATTAAGCTTCTCAAGTGAATAACTTTAAATTTGTAAGCTGTTATTATAACAAATATGAAATATTTTTTTATGTTTCTAGGAGGCACCCAGGTTCCTTTTAGATAGAAAATATTATCTGGCTTCCAACCAAAATCTTTACATCTCAGCCTCCAGAGTAACTAGGATTGCAGGCATCAGTCACCTCTCCTAGCTGAGACAAATATTTTTGGTATGGAAAATCACTATGATATAGAACATGAGGAATGAAGAATTTAGACTAACAAGGAATATTTTGAAAACATTAACAAAACTGAAGTTATCACAAACTTGCCTGATTCAGTGAGGAGAAAAATGAGGAAGAAGTTACAGAGGCAGAGAAGTGGAGACTAAAGAGAAGTGAATGAATAGTTCTTTGTTAGCAGAGCTACTGAAGATTACTTTTTAAGAAAATTCAGCTTGGTATACAGGTACATGTCAATAATTCTAACTACTTATGAGCTAGAATCTGGAATGTATAGGAGGTTTGCAGTTGGTATGGTAAAAGTATAATACTGGGACTTCAATACTTAAAACACAATGGTGCCACATGGTTATAAGAGAGGCAGTAGTAGGAGGGTCATGATTTGAGGCTAGCCTCGGCAGTTAATAAGAAACTATCTGAAAATCAATCTAAAGCTAAACAAAGTGCTAGGTATATGATTCAATAGCAATTATCCAGCAAGTTTGAGGCCTTGAGTTCAATCCCTTCTCCTGAGAAAAAGAGACAAGAAAAAGGAAGAAAGATTATAATACAAATTTCAAGATATTTCCTGTGGAACTTTCTGCTATAATTTCCTTCCTCAATTGCCTTAAAATGTTTACGAAGTCACTTACAGAAATGACTACCATCATTTGGGGAAATCACAGGAAAGTCTTTGCAACCAGCTTTGTAACAGGACAATTTTGTCAAGCAGATTTCAATGAGGTGAAAATGAGAGATAATGGGCTCATGAAATTGCACTTCATAGCTATGTGTCAGAATGTGAGGAGCTCATAAAGAGAATTTATTTCTCAAGAGAAGAGGAGGATTGAGTTGATTTATCAACTTGAAAAATTACGGTAAATTCTGTTGGTATTTGGGATACACTTTCAAGCAAGGTGTTAAGCCAATAAAATTATGGTTGAGATTTTTTAAATATTTTTTATTGTGAGTGGTTGAGATTTTTATAAAAGCTGTAAGATAATTTTTCATAGATTTTTATCGAAACTATTCAACAATTGTTGGATAAATCACAATAATGCAAATATGTGTTCTGTGTCATCTGATGGTGTTACCTATCTCATCATCTAGGGTTGGAAGAATGTTATCTTCATTTTAAAAATGCAGAAATGGAGGGACGAGGAGAATTGGTGTGTTTCTGAAGGGTGATGTGTAAATGACAATTGAGACTGAGCAGAACCAGAATCCAGGGCTCAGATTCAATTCATGATTTGGAAACCCCGTGACTATACTAATATCTAAAACTCTTGTGCTAGCTGGGTGACATTGGACATGTTTCTTAGAGTTGTCATGTGTTGTTGTTTTTCCTGTAAACACATAAAAATATTAGTGTTTTCTAGAATTAAAGAATATACCTTGGGAAGGTGGCTCAGTGTTAGAGCACTTGCCTTGCATGCCTGAGGCCCTGGGTTCTATTCTTCAGCACCACATAAGCAAAAAGAAAAAAAAAAGCTGGAAGTAGCATGTGGTTCAAGTGGTAGAGAGCTAGCCTTGAGCTAAAGAGCTGAGGGACAGCATCCAATCCCAGAGTTCAGGCCCCAAGAAAGGATCCCCCCCAAAAAATATACCTTTTGTGAAGTATTATGCACAGAACATGAAACAAGAATTCCATGAATTCTGAAGTTCTTTATGTATTTCCCTTTAAATTATTATTTTTAAGTCTCAAGATAGTGAAATTACTAACATTCGTTACATTGCAAAAAGCATTATCTGAACCCATTTGGAAGAATTTCTACAACAGTATTGTAATGTATGGGTTTTTGATGTGCTTATTTGCCTTTTCTATGTATCTGCTTAATTGGGTTATTTATTGTATGATTCATGTATTTAAGAGTTCTTTATATAATATGAATAAAAGCTATTTAACAAGAATTTTGTATTTTGCTTCATTATATTAGCAAAAATGCTTTCTATGTGTTTGAATAGAAATGGATGACATCTTTGCCTGATTTCGGAGCAACTGGGAATACTTTCATTCTAATGCAATACTCTTTATCAGATCAAGAAAGTTCCCATATAATAATTTTGACAAATTTTTACCATTCTGCTAGTTTGAAAAGAGCAGATTTATTTTAGGGTCACAGCAGGGAATTCCCCTGTGATCAGTGTCCTCTACAGTCATGGAACCACTCTTTGCAAACTGCTGATCATAATGGAAGCAAATTTTTGCTTGTTAGGACTATCAAATTTTTGGCCTATGTACTCAAGATGTTTTCCCAGGAAACAAATCCACACGTAGAAATTAGATCATCACAGCTGTTTGAAATGGCATTAGCAATATATATTTGCATTATTGATGTACCATACCGCTATATAATACAGTTTGTCACAAAACAGTTTGTGAAATAACAACCAAATGTATAACCTAGAATCTGGGTATAGCAGTAAACTCTAGATGATTTTCTCATACTTTCAGATTTTTCGTAAACATAAATAATAAAAGCCAAATGAGGTGGTTTATACCTATAATCCTAGCTACTC
Source organism: Dipodomys merriami (assembly GCF_024711535.1). Taxonomy (NCBI): domain Eukaryota; kingdom Metazoa; phylum Chordata; class Mammalia; order Rodentia; family Heteromyidae; genus Dipodomys; species Dipodomys merriami. The sequence goes on along the minus strand of NW_027206435.1, from coordinate 112,305 downwards.
TGAAAATAGAAACGTGGATAGTCGCAGTTCAAGGTCAAACTGGAAAACATACAAGACACCTCCATCTCAATCAATAAAATCTCGGTGTGCCAATGTGTGGATGTCATTCTACCTATTACTGGACATGCAACTAGGAAGTTCAGTATATAGGTAGCTTAGGAATAAACAATGCAAGATTCTATATCAAAAACAAAGCAAAAATTGCTTGATACGGCATGATTCAAGTGGTAAGGTGACTGCCTGACAAATGCAAGGCTCTGAATTTGAACCCAAGTACTTACCCAAAAATATTAAAAGTAAATAATATGAATTAATTCTCTAAATAATGTATCTGCAAATATTGTATATTCATATAGACTTGATAAAATTATATTGGTGTTAATATGTCACAAAATAAAGTAACTGAAGTCTCCGTACGATACTTGTGAAATATTAATGTCATATTTGTGATGTATAATAGAAATATTTAAATAAATTGGAAAAAGGTTTCAAGGGAATTATGTGTGTTCTTACAACATCATAAAGATCCATACTAACCGCAATATAATTTAATGATATCTAGAAAACAGAAGTAAATATTGAATGTTTACATTAAAATCTAGTCTGCTCCCAAGCTTAAGATGAAATATACCTTGCTAATTAGGAGGCAGAGATTTAGAAGACTGATATCATGGACGGTTTTGACAAAAAAATCGTAAAAAAACTACAAAAACAAAGAAAGCTAGATATTGTGTAATTTTCCTGTTATCTCACGATGTGGAAGCCATAGGTAAGAGATCATTGCTCAAGGGAGGCTTGGCCTGAAAAATAATCTAAAGTGGTTAGAGCCGTAGCAATTTCAAGCACCAGTATTGCCAAAGGAAAAAGAAAAGTAGAAAACAGAAAATGAAAGGAATGGATAAAAAGAAACTATTTGCTCTTCATTCTTGGTTTCATTTCATTGGATACAAGAATTGACAGTATTTTGTTTACTGTTTTAGGATTCAGGCCTCTCTAATATAAAAGCATTTATTTCAAGTAAATATTGTATTATTACTATTTATTAACTTATTATTAGACCTTTAGGTTTGGAGATTGAAATCATGGCTTTGTATATATCAGTCTAGTTCTACAACTTAGCTGTACCCAAGCTCTTTTGTATAGTTTTGAAAATTGTTTATGAATTCTTCAATAGTTAGCTATTATACTTTTCATCTTATATTTTCTCCCACGTTTTCTCCTATGTATTTTGATTTGTGTTGAAAACTCCTCAATTTTATCTTCTGAACTTAGAATTTTGCTTTTGAATTTACAGAGAAGTCAGTTATTTGTGACATCTTTTAAAATTATATACAGATATATGTATTTCATATATATGATTAATTCTTAGAGTTCATTGCAATAAGCAACATTTGTCTGGTCATATGCATATAGCTATTGAGCCATTGTGATCCTCTCCTAAGAATAGCGTCCCTTGTTCTTGCCATGTGAATGCTTAGAGTGCTGTTAATCATATCCAAGTGTAATTATTTGTGTTTTACTATCTATCGGATTTACATGTAGATTTATGGGCATATCCAGTTATTAGAAAAGAGGAAAACCATGTAGCATATATTTAATTGGATCTGGCTTATTTCACTTAATAGCATTTCCCCCCCCCCCAGTCTTTCCATTTCTTCAGAATGGGGTAATGCCATTCTTTCCCATGGAAGTACACAATTCCATCAATACAACAGAATTGAAGTTCCAGAAATGAATCCACTCCTATAGGCACATAGTCTTTGATAAGGAAGCCAGAAACACAGGATGGAAGAAAAACAGCCTCTTCAAAAAATTGGTTTAACTGGCTGTACACAGAAAAATGAAATTAGATCATTTTATATCCTCCTGCACCAGAATCAATTCCAAATGGATTGAAGCGCTCAATGTAAGTCCAGATGCCTTAGGAATCTTACAGGAAGAGTTAGGGGAAACATGAGGGCTCCTTAGCATAGGTCAAAATTTCCAAAAGAAGTCTGGATAAATGGGATTACATCAAACCAAATCAATCATTTGTCAGACTCAAAAGCCATGAAAAAAAGAGATAGTGTAGCACAGATTTATTAGGTAACAAACCTACAGATGAGAGCCTCAGCCAATGGTAAACCCTTTCTCCCTTTTCTAACTAGGTTATTTATAGTGGGTTTACATGAATATAAGTGATTTCTGATGGGGATTAGTCAGAAAACAACTAATGCTAAGACAGAGATAGTATGTGAAATGAGTTGTAGCTGGAGAAAGGGAGGGATTAAGGCACGGGTGTCTAGTTAAAAGACTTGGCTTGGTGCCAGCTAAGTAAGGTATAGCTGCACAAGGGAAGGCGGGTAAAACCGAAGTGGTTATAAACAAAAGCATTGATCTGAAGCCTCAAAATAAGGATCTCAGTCTGTGTGGACCAAACAATCTCTAACAATAAGTTTTATTTAAATTAACAAACACGATTTTAAATTTTTGCAGAGTGGGATGGTTCATAGTCAAAGGCAATTTCTCCTGTGTCAGGTATGTCCAAGCTACTCTTTCACATGTTACCCAGTAGCCAGGTTTCAATGCAAATGACTACAATGAGATTGTACAAATGAGGCTGTGACTTTTCCCTCTCATGAATCAAAATTCTGTCAAATGATTTCTGTCTTCCAGAATGATCTTCTGTCTTTCTCAGGATCTTTTTTACTATTTTGTCTTCATTATTGATAATCATAGTACATTTTGTTGTTGTCTTGTGTGTATATGTCATTTGTAGGGCTTGAACTCGATGTTTAATGGTCTCCCTTGTACTTTTTGCTCATGGCTGATGATACTCTATTCTTGAGTCACATGCTCACCTTCTGTTTCTTGCTGGATAATTGGAGATAAGTTTTCACATTTTTGTCTGTTTGGACTGACATTGAACTAAAATATTCAGGTCTCAGCCCTCTGAGTTCTAGGATTGTACACATGAATGGCTAACACCAATCTTTGCTTTACTGTTATTTTAATTATGTGGTAGAGGAAAGTGGAAATATATTTGTGTTAAGTGTGCAATTTTCAAATACAAGTTTGAATCAACTTGATATAACTGTTATTAATTTTAACAGTTAAATCAATGAGTATCAAACATTCCCACAGAAATATAATTGAAAACAAAAGGCATAATTGTTTTCTTAAAAAATCAATGAAGCCAAAAATTACTTTCACTTTACAAATCATGTTTTATTTAACTTAAATTAGCAGACTTCTTTGAATAAAAGTAAATATATTAATTATATACCACAAGAAACAAAGTTATTATAGTTAAGAATAGATATTTCATCATACCCAGAAGATACGTTTTAGTGCATTCTCACTAAAAAGAAATGTTACATGCACAAATTAATGGATATGATGGAGCTTATCATTACACAATATAAATAAATGGGATTACCACTCAATACTTTATAAATATGTAAAAAATAATTATATATCTAGGAGCCAGTAGCTCATGCTTGTAACCCTACCTAGTAAGGAGGCTGAGAGCTTAGAATCATGGTTCAAAGCCAGCCTAAGCAGTCAAGTCGACGACTCTCTTATCTCCAATGAGCCACCAAAAAAACTGACAGTTGTTCAAGGGGTACAGCACTAGTCTTGAGCTAAAGAGCTGAGGGACAGTGTCCAGGCCCAGATTTCAAGCACCACAACCGACTAAAAATAAACAGTTAAAATAAATATTTTGACATAAATGTTAAACTATGTATTGTAAAAATTTTAAATCCTCACTAGATATACTAGTTTATATAAATATAGAGAAGGTTTTTCTGGACTTAGTTGTCATTGAATTTTGTAAATCACATATTTGTCACTCAATTCATATTTTTATGTTTATATACTTATATACCATAAGAATAATTAAATGATATGTTTTAGGCAGTGCTGTTTTAGGAATTTCCCTTGGCTTTTTAACATTAACCCTTCTACCATAAAATCGATATACCCTCCAACCTTATCAGAGTTTTCATCTCATTGGAGCAGAGAAGTATAAGCTATAATCATTGTTTGGAACAACTGTAACATTTTACATGAATTTCACTTAGTTTAAGATCCAAAACATTCAAGTCATCTTAACCATGCCAGTAATAGCAAAATGTCTTCTGGGCTTTGCAGTCTCTTCAGAGATGAAAATCTTTAATTATACATCTACTTTTTTTCTGCCTAACATCTTATATCTTAGCAAGATCTTTTGGGGTAACCCTCTGTTCCTGACTAGAAGACTGCAACAAAGGCAATAAGGAAAATACTTGAAAGCAATTAAAAAAGCCATCACAGACACTCCTGTAATCACGTTTCAATGAGAATATACATTAAAGTAACACGTTTTTGTTGCATTTAAAGAGCAATAATTAAACTTTAATTAGCAGTGAAGGAGGTAACAGAAAACTGTGAAGACATCTTGACTTTGAACAATTCAATATAAGCGTAATGGATTTATCTTGTTTTTCTACGGAGTTGCCAAAATAATAGAGAGCAACACCTTAAGGCAGGAAAACACCTAAGCCAAAGCAGCAATCTTTTGTCTATAAAATAATCGTGAGGGTTTGACTCTTCCAAAGTCTGGCTTGAAAAGAGGAAAGTGTATTTGCTTTGGAGTGAACAATAAAAAATATAAAAATCCTTTATTAATATTTTACATATCTTGACTAGGACCTCTCATGTTGGAGAAGAGGAAAGGTATGAAAAATTTCAAGATTGTTTGATTATTCCTGAAGATCATTCTTATTTATCAGCTGTAGCCTGGGTTACACTTAGTATCATGCTTGTTTAAATTTAGAAGCATTATTTGTTTCTGGGTTATAAGCTGCAAAGCCTTGGCTATTAATAAAGGGTCATTTCCTAAGAGGTGAAAGTTGCTGTGAAAACAAACCTAAAATATCAAAGACAGCATCGTGGAAACTATTTTCTAGCTATATGACAATATGTGGTGTAAATTTGTTTCGCATTGTTCCAGGGACTCATTTTTGTTACCTTCTTTTTCACCATCTAGTGTTGCAATAATATTCTATACCATCCTGGGATGACTATGACTTTACTGGATTCTCTAATTTCTCTGTTTCTGTTTTACCTTTTTTAATTACTTTAGAAACTCTAACTCAACATGACATAAATTATCTTTATAATATTAGCAAACAGATTTAATTTCCATAATCTTACCCTAGCCTTCTACATAACTTTGGTACTTAGTGATCCCCAAATGTGAAAATTAAGATAGGGAGCTTCTTATTTATATATTATTTAGTATTTCAAGACTTCATTAATGCAAGACCCTTAGTAGTATGTACATCATACAGGTGTACTAAGCTGGTGGCAATTTTTTCTTATTCTCAGAAATTAGGAAATGTGGTGTCCCTGTAGTTACATTAGGAAAAGGCTGTAGTTGAATTAATTTACTAAACCAAATCTGCTGTAAAGTATTTCTACAAGTTATTTGGCTTAAATAATCCGTATTTACCATTTTACAGTTCTAAAGGACAGAAATCTAAAAGAAGTCTCACTAGATTAAAATAGAGACACCTACCGAGCTAAAATATTTTTCAAATGATTCTAGTGGAAAAGGCATTTATCTCCTGTTCTGCTTCCCAGAAATTCAGAATCTGGGTTGTTATTTTTTCATTTATATTCTAATGTAGCATCTTTACATCTTTCTGGTAGTTTTTACCTAATCATGTCCCTTTTGAACTATACCTGGGACTTTTTCTTTTTTTCTTTTTTTCTTTTTTTTGGGGGTCCAGTCGTGGGGCCTGAACTCTGGGCCTGGGCGCTGTCCCTCAGCTCTTCAGCTCAAGGCTAGTGCTCTACCACTTGAGTCATAGCGCCCCCTCCGGCTACTTTCTTTTTGCTTATGTGGTGCTGAGGAATCGAACCCAGGGCCTCACGCATGCAAGGCAAGCGCTCTACCACTGAGCCACCTTCCCAGCCCCTATACCTGGGACTTTTAACTACCCATTTGAGTATACTTCCCTGGTTAGCTTTGAACCATGATCCTCAGATCTCAGCCTCCTGAATAGCTAGGATTACAGGCATGAGCCACCAGTGCCAGGCTGATGAAAACTTTCAAAACCTGAAAAACAAAATCAAAACAGTTCTTAAGAAGTGGGAAAACCTCCCATGCTCCTGAATTGGAAGGATCCACATCGTGAAAATGGCAGTAGTTGCCAAGGCTATCTACAAATTCAAAGCGATACCTATCAATATTCCAACCTCATTCTTCAAGGAAGTAGAAGAAGCAATCCAAAAAATCATGAGGAGCAATAAAAGACCCCAAATAGCAAAAATGATTAAAAACAGAAAGAAAAGTGCTGGAAAAATATCAATACCAAATTTCAAACACTACTACAACATCATTGTAATCAAAACAGCATGATACTGACACAAGAACAGACTTCAGGAACAATGGAATATAATTGAAAATCCAGAAATGAACCTACAGACCTATAGCCATCTAATCTTCGATAAGTGAGCTAAAAATTAGAATGGAAGAAAGACAGCCTCTTCAGTAAATGGTGCTGGCAAAATTGGTTAACTACTTTTAGAAAACTAAAGCTAGATCCTTATATATCACCCTGCAAAAGAATAAACTCCAAATGGATCAAAGACCTGGAGTCAAAGCAGACACTGAAAACATTACAGGATGGAATTGGAGAAACTCTAAGTCTCCTTGGTACAGGCCGAAATTTTCTTAAAAGACACCCAGAAACACAGCAAATCAAAGAAAGGTCGGACAAATGGGATTGCATGAAATTTCAGTTTCTGCATGGCAAAGGATGAAGCTAGCAAGATCAATAGAAAGCCCAAAGATTGGGAGAAGATCTTCACTAGCCATACAATGGACCAGGGTCTCATATCTAAAATATACCTGGAACTCAAAAAATAAATGTCCCAACAACAAATCCTCACAATAAATAAGTGGGCTAAAGACTTAAAGAGAAACTTCTCTGAAGAGGAAAGAAGGATGGCCAGTAGACACATGAAGGAATGCTCAACCTCCCTAGGTATAAAATAAAGGCAAATCAAAACATTCAGATTCCACCTCACCACAGTTAGTATGGCTATAATTAAGAATTCTAACAGCAGGTTGGTCTGTGGACAGAAAGGAGCCCTACTGCAGTCTTGGTAGGCGTGTAAACTTCTTCAACCTCTTTGGAAAGTAGCATGGATATTCCTCAAAAGTCTCCACATAGAGCTCCCCTATTTCCCTGCAATCCCACTTTTGAGCATTTACCCAAATGATACAAACATGATTATTTTAAAGCTACCAGCACGAGTGTGTTTATTGCAGCATTATTTACCATAGGTAAGATATGGAACCAACCCAGATGCCCCTTAGTAGATGAATGGATTAAGAAAATATGGTATATATACACAATGGAATTCTATTACTCTATCAGAAAGAATGACATTGCCCTATTTCATAGGAAATGGAAAGACTTGGAAAAAATTAAGTGAAGTAAGCCAGGCCCAATGAAACATAGGTCCCATGGTTTCCCGTATTTGCAATAACGTATATTTTTGAGACAAGCAGAAACGGTCAGATAAGTTGATGTTAGGTGAAATGAACCCCAATATAAGTATTCAAATGTTTTTTTTTTCTTTCTTGTGATTGTGTCTAACATTTATAAGATGATTTCTTTGTTGCTTTGTATGTCCCTCCCCAACAGTATAACCCCTGTTTTCACTGTATTTGATGTTGGTATAATTTGTGGAGGGGAAGGGAAAAAACAAACAGTTTAAATAGGGATACAGATGGACCCATTGCAACAATGAGGTATAAAAGTCGTTATGTTGAAAAATGAACTTTACCACTTTGGCCTGGGGGGAGGTAGGGGGACGCGTGGTGGGGGGATGAGAATGGATGTGAATGGGAAACAGAGGAGGAGGCAACAATGCTTAATAAGAAATGTACTCATTACTTTGTTCATGTAATTGTAACCCCTCTGTACAGTATTTTCACAAATAAGAAAAAGAAATATACTATTCAGAAAATCATATATAGAATTAGGGGCTGGGAAGGTGTTTCAGTAGTAGAGCACTTGCCTTGCATGCTTGAGGCCCTGGGTTTCATTTCTCAGCACCACATAAGCCAAAATAAAAAATCAGCAAGTGGCGCTGTGGCTCAAGAGGTAGAGCACTAGCCTTGAGCTGAAGAGCTGAGGGACAGCACCCAGGCCCAGGGTTCAAGCCCCATGACCGGACCCCAAAGAAATATATATAGAGAGAATTATAAGATATAAAAATACTTAAGATTCAGGATCATTGTAGCATTAACATTGTAGCATTAAAAAAATATGTACCCTGTATCTGTTGGATATATTTTCACTACTGTTATAATGTCTTTGAATTATGAAAGGTGATCATTTGATGTTATCTGGTTTATTCTTGCTTTTTTTTAGCCACTAATGAGCATCCTGAGCATCGAGGATTACAGGCATGACATATTGGTGCATGTTTGTCTTTCAATTTTTAAGGGTTTTCCTCTTTCCTTTGAATTCAAACATTGTCCTGTCAGTAATTCTGCACATTCTCAGACTGTTGTTCTCAAAGAAGATAAGTATCTGTTTGATGGGTGATTGTCCTGTTCATTGTATTTGACATAGTTTTCATTGTTTCTATTGATTTGCCCTTCCTAATTATTTCATTTGATGATTAGAATATTTAATATATAGACTTTAGTTTTGCCTCTATGGAGATTGTAGAAGTCATGTCAAAATAATGGTTTAAAAGATTCTTATAGAGACAGAATTGTGAACTTTATACATAAAAATGAAAAAAAATGGTCTTTGTTTCTATGAAGAAATTTTAAAAATAGGATTTAAATTATATGGTAATATATTTTAAATGCCATATGAACAAAAAATATGATAATCAGCAAAATTTTCTCTAGGTGACTGTCCCATTTATTCCCCCACCCCACCTTTCCCTGTTCTGGAGCCTAGAAAGGAAAAGGAAAATTTGTGTTGATTATTAAAGAGTGTGAATTTCTCAAACTAGCTTTTTAGAAGCTCTAGAGGGTTGGGATGTAGAACTGTGTTGGCCAAGAAGAAGAAGGAGGAGGAAGAGGAGGAGGAGGAGTGGGAGGAGGAGGAGGAAGAAGAGGAGGATGAAGAGGAGGAAGAAGAGGAGGACGAGGAGGAGGAGGAGGAGGAGGAGGAGGAGGAGGAGGAGGAGGAGGAGGAGGAGGAGGAGAAGAAGGAGAAGAAGAAGAAGACGAAGAAGAAGAAGAAGAAGAAGAAGAAGAAGAAGAAGAAGAAGAAGAAGAAGAAGAAGAAGAAGAAGAAGAAGAAGAAGAAGAAGAAGAAGAAGAGGGAGAAGAAGAAGAAGAGGGAGAAGAGGAAGACAAAGAAGATGAAGAAGATGAAGAGGAGAAGGAGGAGAGGAAAAAGAGGAGCAAGGAGGAGGAAGAAAAAGAAAAGGAGGAGGAGGAAGAAGTACAGAATCAAATTTATCCAGATTTTATTTGATGAATATTTATGGCAAAATAAGAGGTTCAAGTTTCATTTTGATCTTTACAGTAGTTCCTGTTTAGCCTCTGGATATACATTTCAAGTGGATACCTGAAATCAATGAAGTACTTTAGAGAGTTAACCCTCATTATCCAGAATTTCCACATCTAGGTGATCAATCAACCAGAAATTTAAAATATTCAGGAAAAAATGTTCCCCAAACATTCAATATAGCAACTATTTATATATTGTTACATGTATGTTGGTAATAGATATAACCTTGACGTGATTTAAAGTGTAATTTACTTTGTATGACATACTATGATATTTTCTATATGGGACTGGAGCCTATGCTGATTTTAGTATACTCAATCAGTTCTGGAAGCAACACTGTAAATACCTAGATGACCATTTTATGATTTTACCCAAACAAATATAGCTACAATGAAGCTTCAGGTATAAATTAGGTACAGTAAGAGAATTATAACAGTAGCTAATAAAAATAGAAAATTTTTAACAATATACTGTAAAAAAAAAAGTAATGTGAAATGGATATGTAAATGCATACCTGTAATTCCAGGAAACAAGACTAGGCAGGAAAATAATCAAAGAAATATACAGTGAAACTTTAGCTCCAAAAGAACCCAAAAAACAAAATGAAGGTATTAAGTGAATGTGGTCTCTTTTAAATTATGAGATGTTTTTCCATTAATCTTTTCAGAGCACAGTTGAGAACTGGTAACTTGTTGGGTCTTTGTCCATCCCACGAAAGACAGACTGGGTCTGAGGAAAGGTAAGTGCGTTGCTTGCCCATTCTCCACACTCCCTCAGCCTGGGGGACAATCAGACACAGCGGGGAGCCAAGTCAAGAAGGAAGAGAACTCGTTTATTAACAGAGAGCAGCCCTTTTTAAAGCCAAAAATGCTGGTGGTATGGCAGGGGAGGAAGAGGAAACAATCAGTGTCAAAGTCACACCCTACCATGCACCTAAGCTTTCACGGGCGGATTACACACTGAATGTAAGGTAAATTGGGCTCTACCCACTCACCTCCCTCTCAGCACCATCTTTGTGCTCTGCAGTAACTAACTACAGAAGGGGGAATTACAGTGAAGGTGACTACTGTATAACTGTTTTGTGAAGAGAAAAACATACCTTATTTAAAGGTTCTTTTCTGACAAGAAAAACCATGCACAATTCTATTGCCTTTTTCTGAAACTCTAAGATATTTTTCCCCTCCCAACTAACCATCTTCCCACCTGGGTGCTGGAAAGGACAAGCACTCCCAAACTAGCTTAGCTGTGCCATCGAGTCTTTCCAGGGCAACAATGCTTGATAAGAAATGTACTCATTACTTTGCTCAGGTAATTGTAACCTCTCTGTATGGTACTTTCACAATTAAAAAGAAAAAGCAGAAGTACAAACATGATTTATTCCTGAACAACCAAGCTTTCTGTAGCCTATTTCACTCTTCCTATTTTGCTCCCAGACGCCCAGAAGACCCTGGTTTGAAGACATATTCTGTATTGTCAGGTGTATGAGATAAATGACTTCTTTAGAAGAAAATGTGAATTTGGAGATTGAAATTGAGAAGAGAAATCAAACTATTCCATCTTTTTTACTAAGGACTAGAAAAAATGATATGTGCTTACATGCTGAGAGTAAGCAACTTTTGCCACCTGTGGTAATGAATTTAATTTTGATGCTGTTGTGAAATGTGTCCTGAATCCTAATTCCTTATTTTCTGAGAGCACCACCTCTTCAGAAATTCTGATTTGTACTGTGAATATTTACTTCCTGTAAAATGTAGTTGCTTGGATATTTTGATTTTGTGAAAGCTTGGTTAGTTTGATATTGTTCTCTCAGTTGAATTATAAGCAAGTAAAAATGAATTGAAACTGATTAAATGAAGTCCTTTCTGCCCATTTACTCTGGTACAGATTTCTTTGATTTAGGAAATCTACATTTTAAGTCATTCTGGATGACTAACTAGGTCTGTGTATTTGGATGAGTCAATAAGAATTGCAGACTTTGCCACATTGATTTTGGAGCAAAAAATTACAGCTGGTAACTGGGCAATGATTCAGAAGACAGCTGAGGCTGAAGCCATAAGCCCTCCTGATTGTGTTAAGCTCGCAATCTCTTCTAAAACACCCTTCACTCCCCATTGAGTGGTTTCATTGTCTATCCAAAAAGGTTTCTGGAGCTTCATCTTATGCTGACCTCCTAGTATGCCAACATAAGGGGAGTCAAAGCAAGCAAGCCAGATGTGGCAGAGGGATTTTTTTTGGTAGGTTGTGGGGCCTGAACTCTGGGACTGGGCATTGTCCCTCAGCTCTTCAGCTCAAATCTAAAACCGCTGATCTAAACAACTGCATAGATCAAGTAGATTTAACTGACATCTACCAAATAATTCACCCAGCAGCAACAGAACACAAGTTTTTCTCTGCAGCACATACAACATTTTCCAAAATAGACCACATTTTAGGTCACAAAGCAATCTTGTCCAAATTCAGAAACATTGAAGTTATACCTTGCATTCGCTCACACAACAAGGGAATAAAATTAGAACTCAACACCAAAAACCACCAAAGAAAGTCCTCTAACACATGGATGCTGAACAACACACTGTTGAATCACCAGTGGGTCAGGGAAGAGATTAAAAAGGAAATTCAAATGTTCATGCTATTCAACAAAAATGAGCACACAAATGAACAGCTCTTCTGGGAAAGAGCAAAGGCAGTACAGAGAGGAGAGTTTATAGCTTTGAGTTCCTATATCAACTAATTGGAGAGATCTAAAACCAATAATATAATGAGACATCTGAACCTCCATGAAAAAGAGCAGCAAGATAAACCCTAATACAGGAGATGGAAAGAAATAATTAAAATTAAATCAGAATTAAATGAATTAGGATCCAAGAAGGCCATAGAAAGAATCAACAAAAGAATGAGTTGGTTCTTCAAAAAAATTAACAAAATTGACAGGCCCTTAGCAAATCTTATCAGAAAAAGAAGAAAACTCACCCAAATATATAAACTCAGAGATGAGAATGGAAACATCACCACAGAAACAACCAAGATTCAGAACATTATAAGGGAATACTTCTCAAAACTATGCTAATAAGTTTGAGAACTTGGCAGAAATGGACCTTTTCATTGCAAATATTGACATGCCGAAACTAAACCAAGATGAGTTAAAACATTTTAACATGCCCATATGAAACATTGAGATAGAAACTTCAATAAGAGCAGTCCCATTTAAGAAGAGCCCAGGACCAAAAAGATGTGCAGCAGAATTTTATAAGGCTTTCAAAGAAGAGCTCACACCAATAGCCCCTCAATGAAATTGAAAGAGAAAGTGCACTACCGAACTCACTCTGTGAAGACATCATAACCCTCATCCCAAAACCAGTCAGGGACTCATAAAAAAAGAGAACTTATAGACCCATTACTTTGATGAACATTGATGCAAAATTCTGAACAAAATTTTGGCCAATCGACTTCAGCAATTCATCCAAAAAATCATAAACCATGATCAAACAGGATTCATTTCAGGAATGCAAAGCTGGGCCAATATACGCAAATCAATTAATATAATTCATCACATCGACAAGAGCAAGGATAAAAACCACATAGTGATCTCAATAGACGCAGAAAAGGCATTTGAAAAGATTCAACACCCATTGATAATGAAGACTAGAAAAACTAGGAATCCAGTGAACATTCCTCAATACAATGAAGGCTGTATATGACAAACCTACAGCCAGCATTATACTTAATAGTGAAAAACTAAAGCCATTTCCTCTTAAATCAGGAACGAGGCAAGGATGTCCATTCTCGCCACTCCTCTTCAATCTAGTATTGGAATGCGTAGCTACAGCAATAAGACAAGATGCAAACATAAAATGGATCTAAATAGGGAAAGATGATGTAAAACACTCCCTCTTTTCAGATGTCATGATCTTGTATTTAAAGAATTCCACTGACTCCACTCCCAAATTATTCAAGCTTATTCAAAACTTGGGCAAAGTAACAGGGTATAAATTTAACCCTCAAAAATCAATGGCTTTTCTGTATGCCAAGAATGAGAAAAGTGTGGCTCGAATCAGGAAAGCAACTCCATTCATAATAGAGCCACAAAAAAAGAAAATACCTAGGAATTAACTTAACCAAAGAAGTGAAGGACGTCTATGATGAAAATTTTAAAAGCCTGAAAAAAGTAATCAAAACAGAACATAGAAAGTGGCAAAAACTCCCATGCTCCTGGATTGGAAGGATCAACATCATGAAAATGGCAATATTTCCCAAGGCTATCTACAAATTCAATGCAATATCTATCAATATCCCAGATTCATTCTTCAAGGAATACAAGAGACAATCCAAAAATTCATATAGAACAATAAAAAACCCTGGATAGCATCAAAGATCATTAACAGAAAGAAAAGGGCTGGAGGAATATCAAGACTAAATTTCAAACTCTACTACAACACAATAGTAATCAAAAAAACTTGGTAATGGCACAAGAACAGATTTCAGGACCAATGGAATAGAATTGAACCTAAAGATATATAGCCATCTAATCTTCGATAAGGAAGCTAAATAATTAGAATGGAAGAAAGACAGCCTCTTCAGTAAATGGTGCTGGCAAAATTGGTTAATCACTTGTAGAAAACTGAAGCTAGATCCTTATATATCACCCTGCACCAGAATCAACTCCAAATGGATCAAAGACTTCAGAGTATAAGCAGACACTCTGAAAACATTACAGGATGCAATAGGAAAAACCCTAGGTCTCCTTGGCACAAGAGAAACACAACAAATCAAACAAAAGTTGGACAAATGGGATTACATGAAATTGCAGAGCTTCTGCAAGGTAAAGGACATAGCAAGCAAGATCAATAGAAAGCCCACGGATTGGGAGATGATCTTCCATAGCCATAAAATGGACCAGGGTCTCATATCTAAAATATACCTGGAACTCAAAAAAAACAAATCCCCCAACAACAAATCCTCAGAGAAACAACTGCCCAATAAATAAGTGGGCTAAAGGCTTAAAGGGAAACTTCTTTGAAGAAGAAAGTAGGATGGCCGATAGACATATGAAGAAATGCTCAACCTCTCTAGCAATTCAACCCAACATTGAGATACCACCTCAGCCCAGTTAGAATTATATATCTTGATTATAGCCATAATCAAGAATTCTAATAACAACCGATGCTGGAGGGGATGTGGAGAAAAGGGAACCTTACTTCATTGTTGGTGGAAGTGTAAACTTGTTCAACCACTTTGGAAAGCAGTATGGAGGTTCCTCAAAATACTTCACATAGAGCTCCCCTATGACTCAGCAATCCCACTTTTGGGCATTTACCCAAATGCTTACAAACAAGACCACACTAAAGCTACCAGCATGACTATGTTTATTCCAGCATTATTTACCATAGCTAAGATCTGGAACCAACCCAGATGCCCCTCAGTAGATGAATGGATCTTGAAAATGTGGTATATATACACAATGGAATTCTATGCCTCCATCAGAAAGAATGACATTGCCCCATTTGTTAGGAAATGGAAAGGCTTGGAAAAATTATATTAAGTGAAGTAAGCCAAGATCAAAGAAGCATAGGTCCCATGGTTTCCCTTATTTGTAATATCTAGTATATGTATGAGTCAAGCAGAAAAGGTCAGATAATGTGATGCTAGGAAAATGAACCCTTAGATATGTAATTAAATGTTTTTTCTTTCATGCATTTGTTTCTAATACATTTATTAGATTATTTCTTATTTGCTTTGTATGTCCCTCCCCCACAGTATAACCCCTGCTTTCACTATATTTGATGTTGGTACAATTTGTGGAGGAGAAGGGGAAAAACAAGTCGTTTAAGGATAACTGTGGACCCGTTACAAGAATGAGAAGTACAAGTTGTCATGTCGAAAACGAACTTTACAACTTTGGTGGGGGGGGAGGATGGGGGAGGAGGCTGGGAAGGGATATGAAGGGTAAACAAAGGAGGAGGCTGCAATGCTTGATAAGAAATGTACTCATTATCTTGCCCATGTAATTGTAACCCCTCTATACAGTATGTTCACAGAAAATTAAAATTAAAAAAAGAAGCACAAAAATGAAAATACACAATATATCAATGAATAAGACACAAAATAAAGAGAATGACTACAACAAATGCAAGATGCCATGTTTGGAAATATAGATCTTTTGTTTTTACTATGAATTTATGACTATATTGGCCCCCACCAGGACTCCATCTCTGGTCCCAGAAATGGCCTACCTCCTTAGTGGCTCATAGGCTGGTGTGCTCACCATGACCCATACACCAATTGGGCCTGCTAGGCCTTGAGTTCAAATTCCAGCATTACCAAAGATTCATTCTGATGTGAAAAGCCTAGGGTTGCACATGTTTTCCTGTTCGGTGAATGTCCTGGGTCTCTTTGAGGATCGAAAATACTATATAAGCAACTCAATAGCCATGGGAATAGGTTGTCATCCTATTCCCATGTCAACATATTCAATAAAATGCACAATACATCCATGAATAAGATAAATAAAAATTAATAAAAAGTATAACTACACTGAATGCAAGATGCATACCACACCTGTAGGTAAAGAGAGATCCTATGATTTAAAAAGGTGGGGTTGGGGAGTCCGGGAAGATGGCGGAGGAGAAGCTGGAGTCTAAGTAAGTTCTCTCATAGAAAGCAGTTTTAGAGTTCCACTGAAAAGTCCTAAGCCAGAGAATTACACCAAGTGTGCCATCACAGCACAGAGAATTAGGCCAGAGAAAGAAACCCGGGCAAGAAGACACTTCTGAGCTCTTGCCAGCAGCAGCCATGGGGGCGGCAGCTGTGGCAGTGGGCGAGCCCAGGAGCCATACCTAAGCAACAGAGAGTCCTGGACGTAGGAGCCAGACGCACAGAGGAGCGTATTATACTCAACATCAGCAAGAACCGACAAGGAGCAGACATCTTCATCCTGCAGTTCGCAGACCAGAGACAACCCAGGAACTAAGACTTGGAATGAGTAGAAGCCTGACATCCTCACTCCTTCTCAGGGAGTAGAGGAGGGAAGGCCACCCCTCCCCCCCCAGCACCGGTGTTCTCCATCTTGGATAGTGAAAAAGCTCGAAGGAGCTGCTAGCTCCAACTCAGGCCTTGGAATAAAACGAGTCATTTAGCAGGTCACAAGAACTTAACGGCGGCGTGACCTGCCAGACTCAGCTCCACCTCGGGAAAAGTCACCCAGCTCGGCACCAGCACTAGGAGTGGGTTTCTTCACTGGGTAATCAGAGCCAGAGGCTGCTCCTCCCTCTAGCAGCCTCGACAATCAATTGAAAATCAGTAAACAGAAACCCTGAGAATGGCTCCAGACTGGGCTCTGTGAGGTTATCACAAAGTAGCCCCAGAAAAGCTACTGTCTGTTGAAAGGCCTCAACTCTACCCAGAACCTAGCCTCATCACTGCATCCCCCTCTTTTGTGATACTCAAAGAAGATCTGCCTCCCAATGAACTAGCCTGGGAGGAGGATCGCCAAGTCCTGGGTAAAGCAGAGCATTTTTCTGCCTGTTGGAACAAACTGACTTAAGAAACCAACCAAGCGATAATCTTATAAATGTGTTAGAAACACATGCATGAAAGAAAAAAACATTAAAATACACATCTAAGGGTTCATTTTCCTGACATCATATTATCTGACCTTTTCCGCTTGACTCCTACATATACTAGATATTACAAATAAGGGAAACCATGGGACCTATGTTTCTTTGGGCCTGGCTTACTTCACGTAATATAATTTTTTCCAAGTTTTTCCATTTCCTAACAAATGGGGCAATGCCATTCTTTCTAATGGAGGCATAGAATTCCATTGTGTATATATACCACATTTTCAAGATCCATTCATCTACTGAGGGGCATCTGGGTTGGTTCCATATCTTAGCTATGGTAAATAATGCTGCAATAAACATAGTTGTACTGGTAGCTTTAGTATGGAGGATATGGGGAAAAACCAGTTGTTTAAGGATACAGGTGGACCTATTGCAACAATGAGAAGTACAAGTTCTCATGTCCAAAACTAGCGTTACAACGTCGGTGGGGGGGGGGAGGAGAAGGATTGGGATTGGGGGGAGGGGGGAGGCTGGGAAGGGATGTGAAGGGTAAACAAAGGAGCAGGCTGCAATGCTTGGTAAGAAATGTATGCATTATCCTTCCCATGTCATTGTAACACCTCTGTAGAGTATGTTCACAAATAAAATAAAATTAAAAAAAAAAAGTAACCAACCAAGCCACAGGACCACAACCAGACCACAGACTCCAACAAGAAGCTGGTTAAGGACACAAGGGAGATACAGGATTTTTCCCACTTCTACCAAAAAAAAATCAAAGAAGTTTTTTTTCTCTTCTTCTTCTTCGTCTTCTTTTTTTTTTATTTTTAATTTTTGGTATCATATAAAAATTTTTTTTTCTTTTCTAAAACTTTTTTTAATCTTTAATCTTTGTCTTTTTTGAAAAGAAAATTGTTTTCCAGAAATATTTTTTTTCCTCTTATACTTTTATTTTAGGGATACGTGAGTGTGCGTTTTTCTTACTTTTTTGGTCTTCTTTCTCTTTTTTTTTTCTTTTTTAATTATCTTTTTGTTTTTTGTTTAGCTCTACTTAACTTCTCATCTTTTTCTTCTTCCTTTCTTATCCTTTTCACCTTCTCCTCTCTTTCATTCTTCTTTATGTGACTTAATTCTTTTTTTTTTTAAATTTTATTTTTTTTATTTGAGAACATACTGTACAGAGGGGCTACAATTACATGGGCAGGATAATGCATACATTTCTTACCAAGCATTGCAGCCTCCTCCTTTGTTTACCCTTCCCCTCCCTTCAAAGCCTCCCCCTTCCCCCCACCCAATTATACTCCCCTCTCCCCCCCACACCCACATTGTAAAGTTGGTTTTGACATGACATTTTGTACTTCTCATTGTTGCAACAGGTCCACCTGAATCCTTAAACGACTTGTTTGTCCCCATCTCCACCACATGTTATACTGACATCAAATATAGTGAAAGCGGGGGTTACACTGTGGGGGAGGGACATACAAAGCAACAAAGAAATAATCTTATAAATGCGTTAGAAACACATGCATGAAATAAACGAAAACATTAAAATACATATTTAAGGATTCATTTTCCTAACACCACATTATCTGACCTTTTCCGCTTGACTCATACCTATACTAGATATTGCAAATAAGGGAAACCATGGGACCTATGCTTCTTTGGGCCTGGCTTACTTCACTTAATATAATTTTTTCCAAACATTTCCAGTTCCTAACAAATGGGGCAATGTCATTTTTTCTGATGGAGGCATAGAATTCCATTGTGTATATATACCAGATTTTCAAGATCCATTCATCTACTGAGGGGCATCTGGGTTGGTTCCATATCTTAGCTATGGTAAATAATGCTGCAATAAACATAGTTGTGCTGGTAGCTTTAGCGTGGTCTTGTTTGTAAACATTTGGGTAAATGCCCAAAAGTGGGATTGCTGGATCATAGGGGAGATCTATGTGAAGTCTTTTGAGGAACCTCCATACTGCTTTCCAAAGTGGTTGAACAAGTTTACATTCTCACCAACAATGAAGTAACGTTCCTTTCTGTCCACATCTCCTCCAGCATCTTTTGTTGTTAGAGTTCTTGATTTTTGCTGTTCTAACTGGAGTGAGGTGATATCTCAATGTTGTTTTGATTTGCATTTCTTTTATGGCTAGGGATGTAGAACATTTCTTCATGTGTCTATTGGCCATCCTACTTTCTTATTCAGAGAAGCTTCTCTTTAAGTCTTTCGCCCACTTATTTATTGGGCAGTTGTTTCTTTGAGGATTTGTTCTTGGGGGGTTTAATTTTTTGAGTTCCAAGTATATTTTAGATATGAGACCCTTGTCCCTTATATGGATAGTAAAGATCTTCTGCCAGTCGATGGGCTTTCTACTGATGTTGCTAGCAATGTCATTTGCCCTGCAGAAGCTCTGCAACCTTATGCAATCCCATTTGTCCAACCTTTCTTTGATTTGTTGTGCTTCCAGGTCACTATTCAGAAAATTTCGGCCTGAGCCAAGGAGACCTAGGGTTTCTCCTATTCCATCCTGTAATGTTTCAGAGTGTCTGCTTTGAGTTCAAGGTCTTTGATTCATTTGGAGTTGATTCTGGTGCAGGGTGATATATAAGGATCTAGCTTTAGTTTTCTACATGTAGTTAACCAATTTTGCCAGCACCATTTACTGAAGAGGCTGTCTTTCTTCCATTCTGTTGTTTTAGCTTACTTATCAAAGATTAGATGGCTATAGGTCTGTAGGTTCATTTCTGGGTTTTCAATTCTATTCCATTGGTCCTGAGGTCTGTTCTTATGCCAATACCAAGCTGTTTTGATTACTATGGCTTTATAGTAGAGTTTGAAATTTGGTATTGATATTCCTCCAGCAGTGTTCTTTCCGTTGAGGAGCGTTTTTGCTATTCGGGGTCTTTTATTGTTCCATATGAATTTTTGGATTGCCTCTTCTATTTCCTTGAAGAATGAGGGTGGAATTTTGATAGGTATCGCGTTGAATTTGTAGATAGCCTTGGGAAGTATTGCCATTTTCACGATGTTAATCTTGCCAGTCCAGGAGCATGGGAGGTTTTGCCATTTTTTAAGTTCTGTGTTGATTTCCTTTTTCAGGATTTTAAAGTTTTCATCATAGAGGTCCTTCACTTCTTTGGTTAAGTTAATTCCTAGGTATTTTATTTTTTGTGGGGCTATTACAAATGGAGTTGCTTTCCTAATTTCAGCCACACTTTTCTCATTGTTGGCATATAGAAAAGCCATTGATTTTTGGGGGTTAATTTTATAACCTGCTATTTGCCAAAGTTTTGAATCACCTTGAGTAATTTGGGAGTGGAGTCTACGGGATTCTTTAAATACAAGATCATGTCATCTGCAAAGAGGGAGAGTTTTATTTCTTCTTTCCCTATTTGGATCCCCTTTATGTCTGCATCTTGTCTTATTGCTGTAGCTAGGCATTGTAATACTAGATTGAAGAGAAGTGGAGAGAATGGGCATCCTTGTCTTTTTCCTGAGTTAAGAGGAAATGGCTTTAGTTTTTCACCATTAAGTATAATGCTGGCTGTAGGTTTGTCATATACAGCCTTTATTGTATTGAGGAATGATCCATGGATTCATAATTTTTCCAAAACCTTCATCATAAAGGGGTGTTGGATCTTGTCAAATGCTTTTTCTGCATCTATTGAGATAACCATGTCATTCTTATTCTTGCTCCTGTTGATGTGATGAATAATATTAATTGATTTGCGTATATTGAACCAGCTTTGCATCCCTGAAATGAATCCTGTTTGATCATGGTGTATAATTTTTTGGATGAATTGTTGAAGTCGATTGGCCAAAATTTTGTTGAGAAGTTTTGCATCAATGTTCATCAAAGAAATGGGTCTATAGTTCTCTTTCTTTGATGAGTCCCTGCCTGGTTTTGGGATGAGGGTTATGATGGCTTCATAGAATGTGTTCGGTAGTGAGCTTTCTCTTTCAATTTCATTGAAGAGTTGCAGGAGTATTGGTGTGAGCTCTGCTTTGAAGGCCTTGTAAAATTCCGCTTTAAAACCATCTGGTCCTGGACTTTTCTTAGCTGGGAGGTCTCTTATTGCTGTTTCTATTTCAATGCTTGATATGGGCCTGTTAAGCTGGTTTAACTCATCTTGGTTTAGTTTTGACATGTCAATATTTGCTAGGAAAAGGTCCATTTCTGTCAAGTTCTCAAAATTATTAGCATAAAGTTTTGAGAAATATTCCCTTATAATGTTCTGAATCTTGGTTGTTTCCGTGGTGATGTTTCCATTCTCATCTCTGAGTTTATTAATTTGGGTGTGTTCTCTCCTTTTTCTGATAAGGTTTGCTAAGGGTCTCTCAATTTTGTTAAGTTTTTCGAGGAACCAACTCTTTGTTTTGTTGATTCTTTCTATAGTTTTTTTGGATTCTAATTCATTTAATTCTGTTTTAATTTTGATTATTTCTTTCCGCCTACTGGATTGGGGTTTATCTTGCTGCTCTTTTTCAAGGAGGTTCAGATGTCTCATTAAATTGTTACTTTCAGATCTCTCCAATTTGTTGATGTAGGATCTCAGAGCTATAAACTTGCCTCTGAGTACTGCCTTTGCTGTGTCCCAGAGGAGCTGGTAATTTGTGTGTTCATTTTTGTTGAATAGCATGAACATTTGAATTTCCTTTCTAATCTCTTCCATGACCAACTCATGATTCAGCAGTGTGTTGTTCAGCCTCCATATGATACCGGACTTTCTTTTGTGGCTTTTGGTGTTGAGTTCTAATTTTATTCCCTTGTGGTCAGAGAGAATGCAAGATATAACTTCAATGTTTCTGAATTTAGACAAGTTTGCTGTGTGGCCTAAAATGTGGTCTATTTTAGAAAACGTTCCATGTGCTGCTGAGAAGAACGTGTATTCTGATGCTGCTGGGTGAAATGTTCGGTAAATGTCTGTTAAGTCTAGTTGATCTATGCAGCTGTTTAGATCTGCGGTTTCTCTGTTGAGTTTTTGCCGAGTTGATCTATCTAGTGGGGAGAGTGGTGTGTTAAAATCCCCAACAATTAATGTCTTTGGATCTATGTGGGATTTGAGGGAAAGTAGGGTTTCTTTGATTAATTTGGGTGATTCATTGTTTGGCGAATAGATATTTAGAATTGTAATATCCTCCTGAAGGAGAGATCCTTTAATTAGTATGTAGCGACCTTCTTTATCTCTTCTCACGAATTTTAATTTGAAGAGTATTTTATCTGATATTAGGATTGCAACTCCCGCCTGTTTATGAGGGCCGTTTGCTTGGTAGAATTAGTTCCAGCCTTTAACCTTGAAAATATGTTTGTTTTTACGGGCAACATGTGACTCCTGAAGGCAGCAGTTAGAAGGGTCTTGTTTTTTAATCCAAAAAGACAGTCTATGTCGCTTAATTGGAGAGTTCAGTCCGTTAACGTTAAGAGATAGGACTGAGAGGTATTTGGGAGTTCCTGCCATGTTTTCCACCTTCTTGGGGACTGCGAAAACTGGGTTCTTCCTAAGGTTCTTGGATTCTCAGTTTGGGTGCAGTTTCTTGGCCTTTGTTGACGTCTTGTTGATTTTCTATGTGTAGAACATCTTTAAGAATCTTTTGTAGGGCTGGTTTGGTGGAGAAGTATTGTTTCAATTTTTCTTTGCTCTGGAAGGGTTTTATTTGGCCTTCAGTTATGAAGGAGAGTTTAGCTGGGTACAGTATTCTTGGTTGATAGTTCTTTGTTTTTAGGGCATGGCATACGTCATTTTAGGCTCTTCTTGCTTTGATTGTCTCTGCTGAGAAATCTGAGGTAATTCTAATTGTTTTCCCTTTATAGGTGATTACCCTTTTCTCCTTGACAGCTTTAAGGATCTTTTCCTTGGTCTGGGTTGATCCTGTGTGTATTATAATGTGACGGTGGGATGTCCTATTCTGGTCTGGTCTATTTGGGGTTCTAAAAGCTTCTTGTATCTGAATAGGCCTATCTTTTTGTATGTTTGGGAAGTTCTCTGCTAGGATCCTGGTAAACACATTTCCTAGACCATTAACTTCTGTTTCTAGGTGCTCCTCTACAGCCATTATCCTTAGATTGGGCCTTCTGATGGTGTCTTCCAGGTGTTGGATAGACCTATCATATTTCTTGGACTTGTCTTGGATGGTTGTATGTTCTTTCTCTATAATATCTAGGCTGTCTTCAATCCCTGAGATTCGATCTTCTGCATGGTCTAACCTGCTGTCAAGACTCTCTACTTTGTTTTTTATCTCTTTTCCTTCTAATTGGTCAGCTTTGATGGCTTCAAGTTCTTTGTTGAAGCTCTGTTTTAGGTCTTGTATGAATTTCTTTACTTCCTTAATTTGGTGTTCATTGTTTGTTCTTAAATCACTTAGTTGATTGGTTATGGTTTCTTTGGACTGCCATTCCTTCTGTTGGGTTCCATTCAGCATTCCCTTTGTGGTCTCCCTGACTTCCTTCAGCTCTTTGTTAATGGATTCCATGAATGCCTTTAGTGATCTTTGTGTATTCTCTACCTGGTCTCTCAATTCCAGAATTACTCTTTGATTTGCTTCCTCCCGTCTGTGGGATTCCTGCAGTTCTCTTTCTTCCCGTTTGTGGGATTCCTGCAGTTCTCTTTGAGTGTTCTCTGCCTGCTCATGCCATTCCTCCCTTTCTCTTTGAGTATTCTCAAGTTGTTCACGCAAATCCTGTATCAGTTTTTGAGTAGCTTCCTCACGCTTATGATATTCCTGTATAAACTTCTGGGATGCCTCCTCTCTCCCTATCACGCTCATACAGAGTCCTTCGTAAATTGTCAAACTTCTCATTTATCATGTTTGCTATTAGTGTTTGTAGAGCTATTTGGGAACTCTCCTCTGGATTATTCTTTATCTGTTCTAATCCCTGATTATCAAGATTGGGAACTG
Source organism: Dipodomys merriami (assembly GCF_024711535.1). NCBI lineage: Eukaryota > Metazoa > Chordata > Mammalia > Rodentia > Heteromyidae > Dipodomys > Dipodomys merriami. Next base: position 88,333 of record NW_027206435.1, on the reverse strand, counting down.
AGATTCCCGAATTTGCCATTTTTCTTGTGTTTTTCTGGCTTACTCGGCCCATTTGAGATGAAGATTGCACCAGTTGTGTGCTAGAACACTATCTTAAGGCAACCATCAACCAAAGTTTGCGTTTGTACAGTCAATAGTCTACAGATACAATCTAGTTCAACAGATACATCTATTCAACATCAAACAACTATATGTTAAAGGACTTCGAACCGCAGAAAAGAATTTGGGAAACCAGAAATTATTAGGATTAGGGAGAGATGTGGGTAAAAAATAGGAATAGATTGGTGTGGGGAGGCACAGGGAGAGTTAACTATGTCCTAATCACAATGCAGGAAATGGTTTGGGTAGGATGCAAGTAGAGAGAGAGAGAAAAATAAGAGATGAAAGGGGAATGAAGAGAGACCAGAAAAAAAATAGAAACGTAAAAATTAATGTTATTATAGAGGTTAAAAGACCGTCTATTTAGAGAGGAATGTGAATATGTTCAGAGAAGGGGAGGGACATAGAGGAGATGTGAAAAGCTTTAAGGATGGGAAAGGGAGAAGAAAAGATCAGTAGTTCAGTAGAGCTAGACAAAAAACAAAAAGATAATTAAGAAAGAAAGAAAAAGAGAAAGAAGAGAAGAAAAGAAAGGAAAACGCTCATTCACATATTCCTAAAATAAAAATTATAAGATGAGAAAAAAAACAGTTAGTGGAAAACAATTATTTTTTCAGAAGAGGCAAAAATTAAAGATTAATAAAAGTTTTAGAAGGGAAAAATGTATATATACCATATATATATATATATATGGTAACAAAAAACAAAAAACAATCAAAAAAAAGAAAAGAAGAAGAAGAAAAAAAAAGAAAAAAAAATCTTTTGATTTTTTTTTGGGGTGGGGAGGAGTGGGAAGAATCCTGTATCTCCCTTTTGTCTGTAACCAGTCTCTTGTTGGAGTCTCTGGTCAGCTTGAGGTCCTGTGGCTTGATTGGTTTCTTAAGTCGGTTGGTTGGAAGAGGCAGAAAAATGCTCTGCTTTACCCAAGATTTTGAGATCCCCCTCCCATGTTAGTTTTCTGACAGGGTGATCTGATTTGAGAATCACAAAAGAGGGGGATGTTGTGATGAGGCTAGGTTCTGGGTAGAGTTGAGGCCTTTCAGCAAACAGTAGCTTTTCCCTGGGGCTATTTTGTGATAAAGCTCACAGCGCCCAGCCTGGAGCCATTCTCAGGGTTTCTGTTTTTCAATTGATTGTGGTGGCTGCTAGAAGGAGGGGCAGCCTCTGGCTCTGGTTACCCAGTGAGGCAAGGCACTCCAATGGCTGGCGCCTGAGCTGGGTGACTTTTCCCTGGATGGAGCTGAGTCTGGCAGGTCACTTCGCCGTTAAGTTCTTGTGACCTGCTAAATGACTCGTTTTATTCCAAGGCCTGAGCTGGAGCTAGCAGCTCCTCCGAGCATTGTTGGTATCCAAGATGGAGATCACCGGTGCTGGGGGGGAGGGGTGGCCTTCCCTCCTCTGCTCCCTCAGAAGGAGTGAGGACGTCGGGCTTGTACTCACGCTGAGTCTTGGATCCTGGGTCGTCTCTGGTCTGCAAATAGCAGGATGAAGATGTTCGCTCCTTGTCGGTTCTTGTTGGTGTTGAGTAGAATCCGCTCATCTGCTGCGTCTCGCTCCTTCGTCCCGGACTCTCTGTGTCTCAGTTATGACCCCGCGGCGGTGGTCGCCGCCGCGACCCTGCCGCCGCAGCGGGAGCTGATGTGTTTCCTTGGCTTCCCCTCTCTTGTCTAACTCTCTGTCCTGTGATGGCACACTTGGTGTGATTCTCTGGCTTAGGACTGTTCACTGGAACTCTAAAACTGCTTTCTATGCAAGAGCTTGTTCAGATTCCAGCTTCTCCTCCGCCATCTTCCCGGAACTCCCTATGTGACTTAATTCTTGTACTGCACATCCTCAGATAAACCCGTAGTTGACTATTATACCCTATCCCCCATTCTGAACACACTTAATCCACAAATTTATTACTCAAGTCAAAACCTCTAAGACTTAAACTCCTTAATAGCAGTACTACCTCTTTATACCTATATAATATTTTAAGCATTTTTATTTTTAAGTTTTTCACATCTTCATTAAATCCCTCCCCTTCTCTCAATAAATTCACATTCTTATTTAAATAGATTGTTATCGAATCTACATATTTTGATTAATTACTACCTTTCTATTTTTTCTGGTCTCTTTTCTTTTCCCGTTCCCTTTCTTCTTTTTTTTTTTTTTCTCTCCCTGTACTGTCATCCTACCTAACCTATTTCCTGCTTTGAGTTTAGGACTTAGTTACCTTGCCCTGAGCCTCCCCACAACAATCTATTCCTATTTTTTACGTACATCTCCCGCTAACTCTAATAATTTCTGGTCTTCCAAATTCTTTTTTGCGGTTCATAGCCCATTAACGAATAGTTGTTTGATGTTGAATAGATGTATCTGTTGAACTAGATTGTATCTGTAGACTATTGACAGTACAAATTCAGACTTGGGTTGATGCTTGCCTTAAGATAGTGTTGTAGCACAAAACGGGTGCTATTTTCATTTGAAAAGGGCAGAGCAAGCAGGAAAAACACAAGAAAAATGGCAAATCTGGGTATCTCAATTCCCAATCTTGATAATCAGGGAACAGAACAGATAATGAATATTCCAGAGGAGAATTCCCAAATAGTTCTACAAACACTGCTGGCAAACATGATAAATCAAAAGATTGAAAGCATACAAAGGTCTCTGTATGAGCGTGATGGGTAGAGAGAAGAAGCAATCCAAAAGTTTATTCAAGAATATCATAAGCCTGAGTTAGCTACTCAAAAACTGACAAAGGATTTGCATGAACAGCTTGAGAATACTCAAATAGAAAAGCAGGAATGGCGTGAACAGGCTGAGAAGACTCAAAGAGAACTACAGGAATTCCACGAATGGGAGGAAGCTAATCAAAGAGTAATACAAAAATTGAGAGAGCAGGAAGAGAATACACAAAAATGACTAAAGGCATTCATGGAATCCATTAACAAAGAGCTGAAGGAAGTCAGGGAGACCACAAATGGAATGCTGAATGGAACCCAACAGAAGGAATGGGAGTCCAAGGAAACCATAAGCATTCAACTAAGTGATCTGAGAATAAACACGGAACATCAAATTAAGGAAGTAAAGAAGGTCATACTAGATCTAAAACAAAGCTTCAACAAAGAATTTGAAGCCATCAAAGCTGACTAATTAGAAGGAAATGAGATAAAAAAACAAAGTAGAATGACTTGAAAGCAGGTTAGACCATGCAGAAGATCGAATCTCAGGGACTGAAGACAGCCTAGATATTATAGAAAAGAATATAAAACAATCCAAGACAAGTCCAAGAAATATGATAAATGTATCCAACACGTGGAAGATATCATCAGAAGGCCTAATCTAAGGATAATGGGTGTAGAGGAGCACCTAGAAACAGAAGTTAATGGCCTAGGAAATTTGTTTAACCGGATTCTAGCAGAGAACTTCCGAAACATGCAAAAAGATAGGCCTATTCAGATACAAGAAGCTTTTAGAACTCCAAATAAAACAGAGAAGAATAGGACATCCCACCATCACATTATAATCCACACAGGATCAAGTCAGACCAAGGAAAAGATCCTTAAAACTGCAAGGAGAAAAAATTAATCACCTATAAAGGCAAACCAATTAGAATCACCTCAGATTTCTCAGCAGAAACAATCAAAGCAAGAAGAGCCTGGAATGATGCATGCCATGTCCTACAAACAAGCAACTATCAACCAAGAATACTGTAGCCAGCTAAACTCTCCTTCACAATTGAAGGCCAAATAAAAACATTCCATAGCAAAGAAAAATTGAAACAATACATCTCCACCAAACCAGCCCTACAAAAGATTCTTAAAGATGTCCTACACATAGAAAACCAACAAAAACATAATAATGGCCAAGAAACTGCACCCAAACTGATAATCCAAGAACCATAGGAAGAACCCAGTTTTCTCAAACCCCAAGAAGGTGGATAACATGGCAGGAATTCCCAAATACCTCTCAGTCCTTTCTCTTAACCTTAACGGACTGAACTCTCCAATTAAGCGACATAGACTGTCTAGTTGGATTGAAAACCAAGACCCTTCTATCTGCTGCCTTCAAGAGTCACATCTTGCCAGTAAAAACAAACACATTTTCAATGTTAAAGGTTGGAACAAAATCTACCAAGCAAACGACCCCCATAAACAGGCGGGAGTTGCAATCCTAACATCAGATAAAATGGAATTCAAATTAAAATTCGTGAGAAGAGATAAAGAGGGTCGCTACATACTGATTAAGGGATCTCTCTTTCAGGAGGAGAATACAATTCTAAATATCTACTCGCCAAACAATGGAGCACCCAAATTTATCAAAGAAACACTATTTTCCCTCAAATCCCATATAAATCCAAAGACATTAATTGTTGGGGATTTTAAAATAACACTCTCCCCACTAGATAGATCAACTTGGCAAAAACTCAACAGAGAAACCGCAGATCAAAACAGCTGCATAGATCAACTAGATTGAACAGATATCTACTGAACATTTCACCCAGCAGCATCAGAATACACGTTTTTCTCAGCAGCACATGGAACATTTTCTAAAATAGATCACATTTTAGGCCACAAAGCAAACTTCTCTAAATTCAGAAACATTGATTTTATACCTTGCATTCTCTCTGACCACAAGGGAACAAAATTAGAACTCAACACCAAAAGCCACCAAAGAAAGTCTGGTATCATATGGAGACTGAACAACACACTGCTGAATCACGAGTGGGTCATAGAAGAGATTAGAAAGGAAATTCAAATGTTCATGCTATTCAACAAAAATGAACACACAAATTACCAGCTACTTGGGACACAGCAAAGGCAGTACTCAGAGGCAAGTTTATAGCTCGGAGATCCTACATCAACAAATTGGAGAGATTTGGAACCAATAATTTAATGAGACATCTCATCCTCCTTGAAAATGAGCAGCAAGATAAACCCCAATCCAGTAGACGGAAAGAAATAATTAAAATTAAATCAGAATTAAATGAATTAGATTCCAAAAAACTATAGAAAGAATCAACAAAACAAAGAGTTGGTTCTTCGAAAAAATTAACAGAATTGAAAGATCCTTAGCAAATCTTATCAGAAAAAGAAGAGAACACACCCAAATAAAACAACTCAGATTTGAGAATGGAAACATCACCAAGGAAACAACCAAGATTCAAAATATTATAAGGGAATACTTGTCAAAACTTTATGCTAATAAGTTTGAGAACTTGACAGAAATGGACCTTTTCTTAGCAAATATTGACATGCCCAAACTAAACCAAGATGAGTTAAACCAGCTTAACAGGCCCATATCAAGCATTGAAATAGAAACAGCAATAAGAGACCTCCCAGCTAAGAAAAGTCCAGGACCAGACGGTTTTACAGCGGAATTTTACAAGGCCTTCAAATCAGAGCTCACACCAATACTCCTCCAACTCTTCAATGAAATTGATATAGAAAGTTCACTACCGAACACATTCTATGAAGCCATCATCACCCTGATCCCAAAACCAGGCAGGGACTCATCAAAGAAAGAGAACTATAGACCCATTTCTTTGATGAACATTGATGCAAAACTTCTCAACAAAATTTTGGCCAACCGACTCCAATAATTCATCCAAAAAGTCAAACACCATGATCAAACAGGATTCATTTCGGGAATGCAAAGCTGGTTCAATATACCCAAATCAATTAATATTATTCATCACATCACCAGGAGCCAGAATAAGAACCACATGGTTATCTCAATAGATGCAGAAAAAGCATTCGACAAGATCCAACACCCATTATGATGAAGGTTTTGGAAAAATTAGGAATCCATAGAACATTCCTCAATACAATAAAGGCTGTATATGACAAACCTACAGCCAACATTATACTTAATGGTGAAAAATTAAAGCCATTTCCTCTCAACTCAGGGACAAGACAAGGATGTCCACTCTCTCCACTTCTCTTCAATCTAGTATTAGAATGCCTAGCTAAAGCAATGACAAGATGCAGACATAAAGGGGATCCAAATAGGGAAAGAAAAAATAAAACTATTCCTCTTTGCAGATGACATGATCTTGTATCTAAAGAATCCCATAGACTCCAGTCCCAAATGACTGCAGCTGATTCAAAACTTTGGCAAAGTAGCAGGTCATAAAATTAACCCCCAATATCAATGGCTTTTCTGTATGCCAACAATGAGAAATGTGTGCCTGAAATTAGGAAAGCAACTCCATTTGTAATAGCCCCACAAAAAATAAAATACCTAGGAATTAACTTAACCAAAGAAGTGAAGGACCTCTATGATGAAAACTTTAAAATCCTGAAAAAGAAAATCAACACAGAACTTAAAAAATGGCAAACCTCCCATGCTTCTAGATTGGAAGATTAACATCGTGAAAATGGCAATATTTCGCAAGGCTATCTACAAATTCAACTTGATACCTATCAAAATTCCAACCTCATTCTTCAAGGAAATAGAAGAGGCAATCCAAAAATTCATAAGGAACAATAAAAGACCCCAAATAGCAAAAACGCTCCTCAACGCTAAGAACACTACTGGAGGAATATCAATACCAAATTTCAAACTCTACTATAAAGCCCTAGTAATCAAAACAGCTTGGTATTGGCATAAGAACAGACCTCAGGACCAATGGAATCGAATTGAAAACCCAGAAATGAACCTACAGACCTATAGCCATCTAATCTTAGATAAGGGAGCTAAAACAATAGAAAGGAGCAAAGACAACCTCTTCAGTAAATGGTGCTGGCAAAATTGGTTATCTACTTGTAGAAAACTAAAGCTAGATCCTTATATATCACCCTGCACCAGAAACAACTACAAATGGATCAAAAACCTTGAAGTCAAAGCAGCCACTCTGAAAACATTACAGGATGGAATAGCAGAAACCCTAGGTCTCCTTGTCTCAGGCCAAAATTTTCTGAATAGAGACCCGGAAACACAACAAATCAAAGAAAGTTTGGACAAATGGGATTGCATAAAGTTGCAGAGCTTCTGCATGGCAAAGGACATAGCTAGCAAGATCAATAGAAAGCCCACGGATTGGGAGAAAATCTTTAATAGCCATACAAAGAACAAGAGTCTCATATCTAAAATACACTTGGAACTCAAAAAAATTAAATCCCCAACAACAAATCCCCAAAGAAACAACTGCCCAATAAATAACTCGGAGAAAGACATAATGAGAAGCTTCTCGGAAGAAGAAAGAAGGATGGTCAATAGACCCATGAAGAAATGCTCAACATCCTTAGCCAGAAAAGAAATGCAAATCAAAACAACATTGAGATACCACCTCATTCCAGTTAGGATGGCAAAAATCAAGAACTCTATCAACAACAGATGTTGGAGGGGATGAGGACAGAAGGGAACCTTACTTCATTGTTGGTGGGAATGTAAACTTGTTCAACCACTTTGGAAAGCAGTATGGAGGTTCCTCAAAATACTTCACATAAAGCTCCCCTATGACCCAGCAATCCCACTTTTCAGCATTTACCCAAATGCTTACAAAGAAGACCACACAAAAGCTACCAGCACAACTATGCTTATTGCAGCATTATTTACCATAGCTAAGATATGGAACCAACCCAGATGCCCCTCAATGGATGAATGGATCTTGAAAATGTGGTATATATACACAATGGAATTCTATGCCTCCATCAGAAAGAATGACATTGCCCCATTTGTTAGGAAATGGATAAACTTGGAAAAAATTATATTAAGTGAAGTAAGCCAGGCCCAAAAAAACACAGGCTCCATGGTTTCCCTTATTTGCAATATTTAGTATTTGTTTGAGTCAACCGGAAAAGGTCAGATAATGTAATGTTAGGAAAATGAACCCTTAGGTATGTATTTTAATGTTTTTTTTCTCTCATGCATGTGTTTCTAACGCATTTATAAGATTATTTCTTTGTTGCTTTGTATGCCCTTCCCCACAGTATAACCCCTGCTTTCACTATATTTTATGTCCGTATAATTTGTGGAGGAGATGGGGAAAAACAAGTCGTTTAAGGATACAGGTGGACCTGTTGCAACAATGAGAAGTACAAGTTGTCATGTCCAAAACGAGCTTTACAATGTCGGTTTTGGGGGAGAAGAATGATTGGGATTGGGGAGGGAGGGGGGAGGCTGGGAAGGGATGTATAGGGTAAACAAAGGAGGAGGCTGCAATGTTTGGTAAGAAATGTACGCATTATCCTGCCCATGTAATTGTAACCCCTCCATACAATATGATCACAAATAAAATAAAATAAAATTTAAATAAAAATAAAAAATAAAAAGGTGCGTTTGCTATTTTGTTCAGTCCTGGGGCTTTAAATCAGGCCCTGTACCAGGCCTGACATTATAGTCTTCAAGGATGGTGAGCTTCCCCTTCCCCCTCAGTGCAACAGAGCTATCGAAACCTGAATTCAAATCCCGGCACTCACAAAAATATTCATCCTGATGTCAGAAGCCAGTTGTTTTAAATGTTTTCATCTCCTGTGTAAGTCGTCTCAACTAGGAAGGGCAATTCATATGTAACCCTATAACCATGGGAACAGGTTGTCCTCCATGTCAGCACAGTTAAACCTGTCACCTTACTTAGTAAAATACACAATACCTCCATAAAGTAGAAACAACATAAGGAGAAATTCACCGAACACAAGATGTTGTACACACACGTATGTCAATATAGATCGTATGTTTAAATTATGAATTCATGACTGTAGTGGACCACCCTGGTGATCACTGTCAGATCCTGGGAATGGCCTAGCTCATTAGTAGCTCACAGGTTAGTGTGTTCACCTTGACCTATTGGCCAATTGGTCCTACTAGGCCCTGAGTTAAGATCCCAGCACTACCAACAAGTGAATCGTGGAGTAAGAAGCGAAGTGTAAAACTTGTTTTCCTTTTCTCTGAATATCCTTGGTGATCCTGAGAATCCTGGTATGATGGAGAACATTTCTATAAATCTATATGCTCTGTGAAAAGATGTCATCAATGTAATACATGGAAGGGGTTTCATCATAGTACAATCAATGGTAAATAAATGAATATAACAAAAGGTACAAGAACAACCACACCAAACATATATGGTTGAACATCTATAGGTAAGTAAATATCCTATCTTTACAATGTATATAAATAGTATGTTTCCAGGGCTGGGGCTTGAATTCAGTACTAGTGAACAGGCCTGACTTTTTTATCTTCATCCCCATTGCTGCAGGTTTACCCAGATCCTGAGTTCGAATCCAAAGCCTGGAAGAATAAACAGCATGAATTGCAAGCCAGGGAGCTAATTTTTTTATTTTACTTTTCTCAATACGGCGCTTGAACTCAGGTTATGGCAACTCTGCCTCAGCTTTGATAACCCTAGGCTGGGGTACAGCCACTAGATCTACAGCTCCTCCTGGGATCCTAGACCCCCAGGCCTTGCAGGGAAAGCAATGCACAAAAATGGCCATTTTACGTTTTCTTCCTTTGCATGGTGACCATCATGGGTCTGAATGACACTGTTGCAAAGGGTACTTCACCTTGCATTGCTGAAGGCTGCCAGAGTATCAGGATTAACAATGGAATGTTGTCAATGACAGGGTTGAATGAATTGATCATGGATGATGCTTTATAAAATTAGACAGCATCATTTCAGGAGGCTGATTGATTTAATATTTATGAAGCATTGAATGAATATTATTACTTAAAGGAATGCAATAAATTCAGGACATTGATTTCATTAATAGTTTAAGAATGGAAACAATTTATTAATTACATTACATTAATTACATTAACTACATTGAGGCACAATTAATACCCAGGAATTGGTAAGAATGTAGTTTATATAACATCTTTGACACTCTATAAAGATATATATTTATTAGCGTACTGCCATCTGCATGTCAATCTTTTCTTATTTTGGTAACCCCTGGGGCTTGATCTGAGGTCCTGGGAACACCCTGTCAGCTCAATTTGCCCCAGGATGGCATGCTAACACTCACCCATTCATGAATTGGGCCTTCTAGGCTTGTAGGCCTTGAGTTAAGATGCCAGCACTACCAAAAATGAATCGTGGAGGAAGAAGATGATGGTGACACATGTTTTCCTTTTCTCTGAAAGTTCTGGGTGTAAGGTATGAAGTGGAATACATATGCAGACCTATATCCTTTGTAATCAATGTAATCAATGTTTTATGTTCCATAATAGTCAATAAAATAAATGGTCAATACATGAATAAAACAAAAAATAAAATAACTATACTGAATGCAATATGGAGTCAACCAATGTATATAAATATAAATCATATATGTAAATTCTAAATGAATACGATATTTTCTAGTGGTGAGGATCTATTTTAGGCATAAGGAACAGACCGGAATTTCTTGACTTCAAGGAGGCCAGCTTCCCATTCCCACACAGTGCAACAGAGTTACTAAGACCATGAGTTTCAATCCCAGACCTGGCAGAAAAATGGCACTTTTGCAGTATGTGAGGCCCAATTCTTATGTATTTTATTATGTCTAAATTTTATGAATGTGATTGTTTAAATGCTTAATAAAGAATTAACTAAAATCGATCAGTGTCCTATAATATATTGTATATAATTTTATCCTAGAATCATTCAAGAACTGCCCATTCAATCAGGACATACATCACATTCCATTGGTATTCATATGGATAGGAATGAGTTCCTTAGAATCTCCTGCCATTTGGAGGTGGCAGGACCAGGATTCCAACTGTGGGCTCCAGCTCCCAACACTTCAACCTGGGGATAGGGTACGCACCGGTCTGTCCAAGAATATCAGCAAGACCAATGATTAGGCAGGCACCAGTGGCTCTCAACAGTCCTCCTTGATACTTACAAGGCTGTAATGGGAGGATCATGGTCAAAGTCATCCTAGGAAGGAAAGTCCTTGAGACCTCTGTCCAACTTCAGTTCCAACAAAGCCAGAAGCCCAGAGCTCCAGTGTGGAAGGCGAGCCTTGAGCAAAAGCAGCTCACAGACTGTTCCCAGATCCTGAGTTCAAGGTCCGGGTCTGGTAACAAACAGACATACACAACAATCTGTGCAGCCATCCAGCTAAAGCAGGTCACCCTCTTGTCTCCAACTGAATTGGTCCCTGGGAAAAGGGCTGTGGGAGCTGCTGTCTTTTTGACTCCACCCATGCTGCTTGCATCACAGAAATCCAGCCACACCCCCATTATTTCATGGTTCTTTCTGACCAATGGGATACAAGAATGGTGACCACGCCCACATTCTGTGATGCCCAGTAGCACCTGGATTCCCTCTGTTAGTTTACAACATTACCAGCAGTTGAGGAAGGTAGAGGTGGCTGAGTGGTGAGGAAGAGACTCAAGCGACTTTGGATTATAGTAGGAAATTGAGAAGCCTGCCCACACCCTGGCTCCCTCCCCCCTTCCTCAGGTGCGGGATTTCAAACCTCAGGTAAAGGTGCCTGCCAGCCCTCCTAAAGCACTGACCTGGTCCCTGGCCCTGGTTCTTTGCTCTTGGCCCATCTGTTTGCAATGCCACTGCCATTGATGCTTGCCCCACCTGGAGCAGCCCCCAGCAGCTTTTCCCAGCAGCACAGGTGAGTGGCTGCCCCCAAATCACCACTACCCGTGGTCAGACACCCCTCTGGGGGCACCATGACCCCCTGCTTGTTTCCTCACGCTGGCTCTGAGGAGCCACCTTTCTGTCTTGTGCATTTCTGAAACAGAGACTCAATATATGATTCTGGTTGGACTGGATTGAGGTCCTCCTATCTGGGAGAGGTATGCTCTACCGCTCCACCAGACCTGGTCCTCTGTAGTTGGGATGGTAGACATGTAGCACCATGCTCAGTCATCGATTTAGATGGATTATCCCAAACATTTAGTCCACAGCAGCCGATTCTTGACCACAGGTGAAGCCCTGGGTAGGACCACAACCATCAGACCTCATTCTCTTCACAGGACAGTTTTGAGGAAACAAGGGATTTATACAGAGGGAATCTCTGGAGCATGACTTGGCATGGAGGGAGTGGCCTTTAGAGAAGGTTCTCGGCTATTCTGTTAGCAAATGACAGGAAGATACCCGAAAAGGGCTCAGTTATTAATCATACAACAGGTGGGGATTTTTTTATTTTCTTTTTTTATTTATTTTTATTTTATTTTTTAATATTATTTTATTTTATTTGAGAACATACTGTACAGAGGGGCTACAATTACATGGGCAGGATAATGCATACATTTCTTACCAAGCATTGCAGCAACCTCCTTTGTTTACCCTTCACCTCCCTTCCCAGCCTCCCCCCTCCCCCTTCGTTTCTTTCATGCATATGTTTCTAACGCATTTATAAGATTATTTCTTTGTTGCTTTGTATGTCCCTCCCCCACAATGTAACCCCCGCTTTCACTATATTTGATGTCAGTATAACATGTGGAGGAGATGGGGGCAAACAAGTCATTTAAGGATTCAGGTGGACATGTTGCAACAATGAGAAGTACAAAATGTCATGTCAAAAACAGGTGGGGATTTTGAAACAAAACATGGCTCTCTTTCATCATTACCCTATCCCCATGAGGAAGGGGATGCTTCACTGTGTTGAGTTTTGCATCTGGGGAAACCGAGGCACAGAGAAGTCAGGTGATCTCCTTATCATTTTAACTTCACAGGAAACTCGTCCTGACTTCATTACCATGCTCCCAAGGACAATGGGTGCTATTCAATCCACTTCTTGTGGTAGGAAGTCCACTTCTTGTCAGTTGGGGGCTTGAACCCTAGGCATGGGCGCTGTTCCTGAGCTCCTCAGCAAAAGGCTAGTGCTCTACCACTTGAGCCCACAGCACCACTTCTGGTTTTCTGGTGGTTCTTTGGAAATAAGAGTCTCAGAGACGTTCCGGCCCGGTCTGGCTATGAACCATGATCCTCATATATCAGCCTTCTGTGTAGTTAGGATTAGAGTTCTGAGCCACCGCCACCCGACTTAATTGTAATTCTGACTTTTCTCTCTCTCTTTCACAAAAACTGGTTGAATGGGTTCTGGAGGAGGGGCCCAGCATCCCCATATGGCTGGAATCCAAGGTGACCCTCTCATTCTGGAGGTGGGCTCTGGGTCACGAGCTGTCTCGCTTAGCCTGTTCAAACAGCTCCCTAAGGTAAGACCCACTGTGCCCTGGCTAGACTGTGAAATTCATTGTCCATCCAGCCTTACTGGACTTATTATATTGTATTGCTTTCTACATCATTTTCTAGCACCTGGACAAACTTATGATACATACTTACGGAATGAAAATGTAATGCCTTCTTAAGAAATTCTCTTAGGGCTTGGGAATGTGGCTTCATGGTATGGTGATTGCCTAGCATGAATGAAACCCTGGGTTCAATTCCACTGTAACACATAAAAAAGAAAAACACTGAAAGGAATGCTGTGCCTCAAGTGGTAGAGTGCTAGCCTTGAGAAAAAAAAAAAAAGCTCAGGAATAATTCCCTACCACAGAGTTTAAGCCCCTGAACTGGCAAAAAAATAGTAATTGGAAAATAAAGAACCCATACTTGAAATATATAATTGCTCCTTTTATACTGACACCTGACAATAGCGCCTAATTCATGTATTTTACTTATGTTAGGACACTGTGTTGAAAAAAAGGTTTGTCCATTAAGTCACAGCAATTAATGCCAGGAATGTGCTTAGATGTTAGGTGAAGATTAATTCTGGAAATTCAACGATTCCAGGATTTTGTGTCATCACTGCTAATCACAAAGTGAAAATAGTCTATGTGTGATTTTGAAAACTTTCTGGTCAGTTTTTGCACCAAAAAGGCAGAAGCTAATTAATAGTTGTGACAGAAAATAAGGAATAACTCCAGATGGAAGGAAAAAATGATAGTAATTAAGTTTACCAGAAACTGGTCTAGAGAACCATTTTTGGTTACTGAAGAGCTAGTTTTCAAGTAGGCTTTTCCTCATTGCCTTTAGCGTTCTAAATCTCTTAGGCTAGTTCTTAATCTCTGCATGATAAATGTATCTCCTTCTATGCTGTTCTTTCATACCTTATCTCCTTTGTTTTCTAAAAATCTCATTCTTTCTACATTTCTCTATGAACATTTCCTGATACTAAATACACCTATACAGATGTCACAGGATGCTAATGTAAGGGTCCCATAGCTCATGAGTCATTAATGTAACAAAATGGAAAAGGAGGACATATTTACTGCTACCTCAATTTTTCTGAAAATCTACTATGTTATCATTTGGTTAAAAATTCCTTTCTTTGTCTACACAGTGTCATTCAGTGCACATATATGCAAATATGAGCTGGGTGTTGGTGGTTTACACTTGTAATCCTAGCTACTCAGGAGGTTAAGACCAGAGGATTGTGTTTCAAAGCAAGCCTTGTCAGGAAAGTCCACGAGACCCTTATCTTCAATTAACCACCAGAAACCCAGAAGTGGTGCTGTAGCTAAAGTGGTAGTGCGCTCAACTTGAACTGAAGAGCTGAGGGACAGTGCCCAGGATCAGAATTCAAGCCACACAACCAACAAAAAGTGAAATATGACTTTTTTTCCCAAAAGGAACGACAAGATCAATAATCTTCCCAAGCAAAAAAATTAATTCCAAAATGATTCAGTGCACCTACTTTTGCTGAGTTATGTTATAGAATCTTTGCTGGACATATTCTCTAAAAACAAATCGTTTAGGGATACAGGTGGACCCATTGCAACAATGAGATGTACAAGTCATTATGTTGAAAAACGAACTTTACAACTTTGGTGGGGGGGGAGGATAGGGTGAGGGGAGAGGGGGTATGGGAATGGAAGGGAAGGGGAAACAAAGAAGAGGCAACAATGCTTGATAAGAAATGTGCTCGTTATCTTGCCTGTGTAATTGTAACTCCTGTGTACGGTATTCTCACAATAAAAAAAGTCAAATACTAGCTTTCCAATAAACATCTAATATTTCTTCTTTGAAGAGACGTCTATACAGTTGATGTCACTTAGCATTACTCCTACGTGGAACACGAAGTATGAGGCCACTCCCTTTCTAAATCATGCTTGCTAATCACGCAACTTTGTAGACAGAATAGAAGCATAATTCTGTTTCCAATGCAAATCAGATATAAGAGCATGGACTTAATTGGAAAAAAAGTCCATCCTGAGAGAGCAGGGATTATACTAGCCATCAACTGGTGGATAAGATCACATTTATTTTCTTTCCTTTACTTATATATTTTTTGTTGGTGGTGGTCTTGGCACTTGAACACAGGGCTGGGAGCTGTCCCTCTGCTATTCAGCTAAAGCCTAATGCTCTATACTTGAGCCACAGTGCCACTTTTAATTTTCTTGTAGTTAATTGGAAAAAGAGTCTCTGGGACTTTCCTGTCCAGGCTGGCTTTAAACCCTATCCGAAGATCTCACCACCACCAAGCTTAGGATCACATTTCTAACAGTGTACACTTAGCATATGTAATGTGCATGTTCATCTATCTTTATATAAATTCTTTAGTTAAAAATCTATGCTACACCTTAGACTTTACACTCACAAAATATTTGTAATTTAAAATTTGATACTACTGGAGCAATACAACCTAAGAATGTAAAGTAGTCTGGGAAGTTCAGTTTGCATCCAGCCTGGGCAGAACAGTCTTTGAGAAACTATATATAATTAACCAGCCAAAAGTTGGATTGGAAGAATGACTCAACTATTGGAATACCAGTCATGAGCAAGATTGCTGAATAAGATGTTGAGGCTTTGCATACATACATGCAATCATACACATATATACAGAGGCACTTATATGTCCACAAATACACATATGAAGCAACTCTCAGAATATGTGGAAAAGTTAGAAAACAATAGAAAATATGTCCTGAGTAAGACTAGAATCAATTGATATTTTTTAATGTTAGAAAATCCTCAAGTGAACTTTCTTCAAAAAAGTTTAAGAATACTACATAGATAGGGACCAGAGATAATAAGAGAGTCAAGTAATCATTATTAAAGGGATCAGATCCATGGAGGAATGAATCAGAGACTCCTGCAGGTGCATCTGAAAATGTTCATATCCTGTGTCAAATGTTAGAACATCTTTGAAGAGTACATGAACACTCTGAGCAGTGCAGTGGATAATATTACTGGAGAAGTTCAGAATTGCTTGTCTGTATCTAGATTAAATAAACCAAGAATCTATGGAGGGGCAATGTGATACAAGGCTAGAATTCTAGCACTGAGATTAAGATAGGAGATTAGATAGTGGAATTACACAGTGATACCTTCCCTGGACCAGGTAGTATACTTTTGTCTTAATAAAATAAACCAAACAAGTAAGGAATACAAAGTTGGACGTTTGGGCTAATTTTGTCATTATGTTTTGAGAAGTCAAGTTTCCTATTGGAGTGCAACTCATATATAATCCTCAGTTGTGTTTTAAATGCACTCTTCATTACAGAACCTTAGATGCAAAATGGATCATGATTCCCATCCAAAATTTGAAAAAGTAAGTAATCATCACTCTGTTTGATTCCAAGGAAAGGATGAAGGATTACAAAAACTTAAGCCTGGAGAAATAGCAAAGTTAATCTAATGAAGGACTATGTAGATCTTGCTAAATTGGAGTTTAGATTTAAAATAAATACTTTGGTTTTGTTTGTAATTTCATATTCTATAAGATACTTACAAAATTCTTTTTAAGTACAGTGTTTAATTGACAAATTTACAAATGTTTCTTGCATCCTATTTGCCTAGAATATTCTTTCATAAGAGTTATAATTAGAACCCAGCTAATAGATAATTACAACACTTCATGTATAAAATGATAATGTGAATAATGTAGAGAGAGTTGCCAACAAATGGATGATATTAATTTATAAATTTAGAAAAAGGGCAATTTTTTTTTGGTCCGGTAGTGGGGCCTGATCTCTGGGCCTGGGCGCTATCCCTCAGCTCTTCAGCTCAAGGCTAGCCCTCTACCACTTGAGTCACAGCACCACTTCCGGTATTTTTCTTTTTGCTTATGTGGTGCTGAGGAATTGAACCCAGGGCCTTAGGCATGCAAGGCAAGCGCTCTGCCACTGAGCCACCTTCCCAGCCCGTAAAAGGGCATTTTTTTGAGGCTTTGGTATAACATGGTATGAAGAGAATAATTGTGTGACATCTTCTTTCTTCTAACTGTATGTAACACAGGAAGCAATTTCCCTTAATTACTTCCTCTGTATACAGTGAGAAAAATGCTAGGTTTGGGATTTGTTTTTATTTTTGTTTTTGTTTTATTGGTTTGTCCTAGGGCTTGAACTCTGGGACTGGACACTCTCTCTGAGCCTGTTTATTCTCAAGGCGTGTGCCCTACTATTTCAACCTCAGCTCACTTGTGTCTGTCTTTTGCTGAGAAGTTTATTGGAGATAAGAATCTAGGAAACCTTCCTGCCCGAGTGGGCTTTTGTCAACATCTACTGCGTTGGGATCCCTGGGTAAGGGTAACGAAATCACCAAGACATAAGGGATGCAGAGTGCAAACAGCAATTGCCACTGAATGCTGTGCTTTATTGTCAGTGGTATTTAAAGACAAGCAAGCATGATCTTTGCCAAGATTTGGTCAGAAGACATTCACATAAAAATTTCAACAGATACATTTTTACTTGACCTATGAGACAATGTCTTGGTATTGTATTATCTAAACTATTTTAGAGCAAGCTCAAACCACTTCTTCAATATCAGGAAAATGCTTGACCAGCTGCTTATCTATGCTTAAGCAAGCAGAAGAGCTACTTCCTCAGCTCCCAAGAGTCTGTGACATGTGTTTTGAGACAGGGAGAGAGAAAATTTTCCCTCTCTAGCCCGGCATCCAAGAGTTTTCTTAATACTCAAACACAGCCCTCGGATAATCCTGAGGCCAGAGCTTGCATCATTCTGCCCCTTTAACATAGACCCTGAGTCTTCACAACTCTATTCTTTTTTCTTTTGTTTTAAAAGAAAAGCTTTCCACAGCATTATCATAGACGCTTGCATTGGTTTCATAAAAATCAAATATAACAGTACAAGTGCAAACAAAATAATAACAATCATGATTCCCATACTACTAGTAGTATTTGAAATGGTATGTTGTATTTCTTTCGGATCCAACCCTTCCAATTGTTTAATAAATGCATCAGCAATATTAGAAGCATCATCATTTGTAAATTGTTTACCAAAAATATCATGTACATTAAATTATAACTGAGCAATCAATTGAGCAGCTGTAGAATTTCCAGATAAATACTACTGTATTACATTCTAATCATGTATAGATTTATTATATTTTATATTAGTAATGCAAAAGGTAGTAAAATTCCAATCACATTTTAATAATAACTGTTTTTCCACAACCAATAACATTTTTCCTAACCATCCCACTGTCTGTTTAAGAATATTAATCTGTGTTTATATTAGAGCATCAATTTCTACCTGTGAGACCCACAATTCATGTGAATCCCAGTGCCATTCTTCCACAAAGTGCTTAGTTTGTAAGGAAGTGTATAGGGCAATTCCAGACACTGCAGCAAAAGTGGTAATAGCAATTAACTTTAAGATCACAGATAATGGCTCCAATCATACGCTTTGTACGTTTTAGTAGTTTGGTAAAAAATTCAATAACAACACTATCCAAAGGATTTGGGGACCATTCTCTTCCTAATTTAACAGGTAGCCAAATATGAGTTCTTTATTGTAATATCATAGTACTATTACTGTCATTAAAATTAAGAGAGGAATTAATGCAAGAATACAGGCGACAAGCTACAGCAATAAGACAAGATGCACACATAAAGGGGATCCAAATAGGGAAAGAAGAAATAAAACTCTCCCTCTTTGCAGATGACATGATCTTGTATTTAAAGAATCCCATAGACTCCACTCCCAAATTACTCAAGCTGATTCAAAACTTTGGTAAAGTAGCAGGTTATAAAGTTAACCCCCCAAAATCAATAGTTTTTCTGTATGCCAACAATGAGAAAAGTGTGGCTGAAATTAGGAAAGCAACTCCATTTGTAATAGCCCCATAAAAAATAAAATACCTAGGAATTAACCAAAGAAGTGAAGGACCTCTATGATGAAAACTTTAAAATCTTGAAAAAGGAAATCAACACAGAACTTAAAAAATGGCAAAACCTCCCATGCTCCTGGATTGGAAAGATTAACATCGTGATAATGGCAATACTTCCCAAGGCTATCTACAAATTCAATGCAATACCTATCAAAATTCCAACCTCATTCTTCAAGGAAATAGAAGAGGCAATCCAAAAATTCATGTGGAACAAAAAAAGACCCCGAATAGCAAAAACGCTCCTCAACGGAAAGAACACTACTGGAGGAATATCAATACCAAATTTCAAACTCTACTATAAAGCCCTAGTAATCAAAACAGCTTGGTATTGGCATAAGAACAGACCTCAGGACCAATGGAATAGAATTGGAATCCCAGAAATGAACCTACAGACCTATAGCCATCTAATCTTAGATAAGGGAGCTAAAACAATAGAATGGAAGAAAGACAGCCCTTCAGTAAATGGTGCTGGCAAAATTGGTTAACTACATGTAGAAAACTAAAGCTAGATCCTTATATATCACCCTGCACCAGAATCAATTCCAAATTGATCAAAGACCTTGAAGTCAAAGCAGACACTCTGAAAATATTACAGGACGGAATAGGAGAAACCCTAGGTCTCCTTGACTCAGGCTGAAATTTTCTTAATAAAGACCCGGAAACACAACAAATCAAAGAAAGTTTGGACAAATGGGATTGCATAAAGTTGCAGAGCTTCTGCAGGGCAAATGACATAGCTAGCAAGATCAATAGAAAGCCCACGGATTGGGAGAAGATCTTTACTAGCCATACAACGGACAAGGGTCTCATATCTAAAATATACTTGGAACTCAAAAAATTAAACCCCCCAACTACAAATCCTCAAAGAAACAACTGCCCAATATATAAGTGGGCGAAAGACTTAAAGAGAAACTTCTCTGAAGAAGAAAGAAGGATGGCCAATAGATACATGAAAAAATGTTCAACATCCCTAGCCATAAAAGAAATGCAAATCAAAACACATTGAGATATCACCTCACTCCAGTTAGAACGGCAAAAAATCAAGAACTCTAACAACAACAGATGCTGGAGGAGATATGGACAGAAAGGAACCTTACTTCATTGTTGGTGGGAATGTAAACTTGTTCAACCACTTTGGAAAGCAGTATGGAGGTTCCTCAAAAGACTTCACATAGATCTCCCCTATGACCCAGCAATCCCACTTTTGGGCATTTACCCAAATGTTTACAAACAAGACCATACTAAAGCTACCAGCACAACTATGTTTGTTACAGCATTATTTACCATAGCTAAGATATGGAACCAACCCAGATTCCCCTCAGTAGATGAATGGATCAAGAAAATGTGCTATATATACACAATGGAATTCTATGCCTCCATCAGAAAGAATGACATTGCCCCATTTGTTAGGAAATGGAAAAACTTGGAAAAAATTATATTAAGTGAAGTAAGCCAGGCCCAAAGAAACATAGGTCACATGGTTTCCCTTATTTGCAATATCTAATATAGGTATGAGTCAAGCAGAAAAGGTCAGATAATGTGATGTCAGGAAAATGAACCCTTAGATATGTATTTTAATGTTTTTTTCTTTCATGCATGTGTTTCTAATGCATTTATAAGATTATTTCTTTGTTGCTTTGTATGTCCCTCCCCCACAGTATAACCCCTGCTTTCACTATATTTGATGTAAGTATAACTTGTGGAGGAGATGGGGAAAACCCAGTTTTTTAAGGATACAGGTGGACCTGTTGCAACAATGAGAAGTACAAGTTGTCATGTACAAAATGAGCTTTACAACGTCGGTGCGGGGGGGGGGAGAGGGGAAGGAGAAGGATTGGTATGGGGGGAGGGGAGGCTGGGAAGTGATGTGAAGGGTAAACAAAGCAGGAGGCTGCAATGCTTGGTAAGAAATATACGCATTATCCTGCCCATGCAATTGTAACCCCTCTGTACAGTATGTTCACAAATAAAATAAAATAAAATTATAAAAAAAAGAATACAGGCGACAATTAAAACAAGAAATATTAGGAGAAAATGTAAAATTTCCCACTAAAAATACATAAGGCATAGGTATACAAGCAGTAACATCATAAGATTTGTACAAAGTAAAATTATAAGTGGATGCAGAGTTCGACGTCCCTGAAAACGATCCATTTGATAGCATCACGGTTTTCAGCACTGCTCTGACCTTCCAAAGGTGAGTCTGAAAAGCAGTGAGTACAGCCATGAAACCCAGCATGCATCTGCAATGCCTCCATCTCCCTAGGCCATCAGTCGATCTCCAGTAAGTGATCCATTAATGGCTTCCAGCATCCTAGTAACTTTTGATAAATCACATCTGGTACTATTCCATTCTGAACATGTGTTAATAAACTGTCCAAAAAGTCCCTAATTAATAAAATTATTGAACACTTTTCCAAATGTCCCTCTACACTCTTGCCACACAAAAGGCTGATATTATAAATCAATATAAGTAAAATCAGGACACATAGGTAAGGATAACTTGCCATCAAAGGTGACACTTTCGCAGCTACTATTTATGGACCAAGTAGTTAATCGCTTCAGCTGTGTTCTAGAATTGGAAGTGCGTTTCCCAGGTAAAACCCAATGTTGCCAATTCATAACTAAACATGGAGGAGGCCCCAGACAAACAGACAAGGGATGAGTATAGTAAGTAAAATTTAAAAAGCTACCATCATCCTTATTGCAAAATGTCAAATTATTCCAAGGAGAGATTAAACAGCAGGAACATTATAGATGGTTATATCCATGTCTCCCCAAACAACAGGTTCCAATAAAGGAGGGTTAGGAACAAAGGCCCAATAACTTACATTAGCATTAGCATGGACAGGGTTTACAACAAGCAGGGCACACATGGCCAGAACAAGTTCTCAGCCATGACAGGTTTACCAGTGCATTGTAACATCTTCTGTCCTTCTCCAGTCAACTTTTTTACCTGCCCCCAGGTGGGCAGTGGGGATTTCTTCTTCCTCAACTGGTGGCCGATTCCTTGCAGGATATGGGGCTGTCCTCACTGGGCCGCGTCTGTATCCATTGTGCAGGAAGACAGTATTGTTTGCCATCCTGTGTAGACACAAAACTCTATCCTCATCCCTTATGTAATGTTCCTAGTTGCCATTCTGCTTTCAATGTAATCTTAATCTATGTGGGAGCATTTAAATAAGGTTTTTGTGATATTTGTTCAAAATGGCGCTCAGCTCTAGGTAAAATATCTCCTTGTGGTAAGTTAAAAACGTTAAGAATAAAAAGAGCTTGATGTAAAATTATTTTAGGATTTTGCATGGAAAACCACAAAATATCCATACCTTCATCCAACCTTTTCCTTTTTAATTTTTTGATTTGTTGTTTTAGTGTGCAATGAACTCGTTCAATAATGGATTGTCTTGGGAGTTATATTATATTCCGGTAATATGTACCACATCATAAAGTTCACAAAATCTTTTAAATTTGATACTTTTATAGGCTGATCCAATATCAGTCTTTATTTGGCAGGCACTCCCTTAATGGCAAAAACTTCCAATAAGTGTTCTATTACATGGTTAACAGTTTCTCCTGTAAGGGCAAAAGCCCAAATTTGGAATAAGTATCTATTGTAACATGTACAAAGGAAAAATGGCCAAAGGCTTGTACATGGATTATGTCCATTTGCCAGAGCTCCTTAGGTTGTAATCCTGAGGATTTACTCCAGCAGGTACAACTCTCAAATGCATTGGTCTGCAGATAGGGCACCTTTTTATAATTTGTTTACCTTGAGAATAAGGTATTTTATAATGCATATGTAAATGGCCAGCATTTGTATGTAAATGAGCATGATCTTGTTTAGCAGAAGCAAAACTAATTTATCAACCTGATTATCCCCATATACAAGGTACCCAGGTAATGAAGAGTGAGCCCTAATGTGAGTTAGCACTTTGGCCTTATGTTGTTGCAGTAATGCTTGTAATTGTTTAAATAATTGGTTTAGCTGGGGTTTAGATGAAGAAGGAACAGCAGTGACTATATTAGTCACAACCCCTACAGCATAGGCAGAATCAGTAACAATATTAACATCTCCCACAAAATCTTGTAACACCTTAATAATAGCAAAAAGTTCATTTTGTTGAACTGATGCTAAAGTAGTTGTTTGAACCCAATATTTATTTGTCGTCCAATAAACACTTTTTGTTTTGGAGCCATCTGTAAAAACAGTAAGAGCAGTGGAAATAGGGACCTTGGTAATTATATTATTAAATACAAATTGTTGTTTAAGCAAGCAATTCCACAATCTACCTTTGGGAAAATGATAGGAAAATTGCCCAGTAAAATTTACTAATGTAATTTATAGCATTTCAGACATGTTTAACAAATATTTTACTTGGTCTTTTGGCAAAGGAAGGATAATTTCAAATAAATCATACCCTGATAGGGTGAATACCCATTGCCTGGCCTGTTGAATAATAATTGCCAACGGTTGTTCATAAGGCATATTTTTTGTAAATCTATGCAGTGTATAAATCCATTCTAATGGTATCTCATTTTGTCCTATAATTCCTTTTGGGTGTTTCCATGTATCTAAAATATATAAATTTATGAGTTGATTTAGCGTTACTCGATGTAAAACCATTTATTTTATTCTCTGTTCTACAAATTGTACTTCTCTTTCAACTTCCTTAGTTAAAGTTCTTTTGCTATGTAAATCAGGCTCCCCTTGTAACAATGAAAACAAATTATGTAATTGATAAGTAGGAATTCTTAAGGCCAGTTCCATCCAATTAATATCTCATAGGAACTTTTGAAAATCATTTAACATATGTAATTGATCACGTCATAAAGATAAAGTCTGTAGACTGTTTGTCTACAGACAACATATCCTAAATATTTTACCAACATGTCTTTTTGTATTTTTTCAGGTGCTATTATTAATCCAAATTCTTTAAATATAGAGGGTAAGCACTGTAACACCATTTTTAATTCTGTCATATTTGGTCCTGCAACTAAAATATCATTCATATAATGAAAAATATAAATGTGAGGCCATTTTTGTCTAACAGATTTTAAGGCCTTATCAACATATATCTTATCAACATATAGCACATAGTTGGAAAATTCATCATTCCTTGGGGCAACACCTTCCATTGGAAGCGCTGATAAGGGCCTTGATGATTTATTTGTGGTAAAGAAAAGGCAAGTCTGTTACAATTTTTTTTTTTTTTTGTCGGTCGTGGGGCTTGAACTCTGGGCCTGGGCTCTGTCCCTCAGCTCTTCAGCTCAAGGCGAGCACTCTCCCACTTGAGCTACAGCGCCAATTCTGGTTTTCAGGTGGTTTATTGGAGATAGGAGTCTCACGGTCTCTCCTGCCCGGGCTGGCTTTGAACCGCGATCCTCAGATCTCAGCCTCCTGAGTAGCTAGGATTACAGGCGTGAGCCACCAGCGCCCGGCCTGTTACAATTTTTTACATGTACAGGAATGGTAAAAAAGCAATCTTTAAATCTATTACTATTGGCCAATTCTTAGGAAGCATTGCAGGCGATGGTAAACCAGGTTGTAAAGCCCCCATAGGGTACATGGATGCCTTTACTCCTCGTAAATCAATCCGCAATCTCCATTTCCCTGACTTCTTTTTAATAACAAATATTGGAGAATTCCATGGTGACATAGACGGCTCAATATGTCCGTTGGTTAACTGTTCTTCAACTAATTGATAAGCTGCTTCTAATTTTTCTTTCGATAAAGGCCATTACGCAATCCAAAGAGGTTCCTCAGATTTCCATAATATCATTATGGGCTCCATCTAAAAATGTTAAAATTGAATATGAGCTCCCCATTGTTCCAGTACATCTCTACCAATTATGTTAACTGGAACTTCCATAATATAAGGTTTAAGGACAGCTGTCTATCTTCTGAGGTTATAGTAACATACAACACTGCTTGTCCTATAAAATTTACAAGAGTATTGTTAACTCCTTTAATATTACAGGAGATTATTTTATATAATAAATGATTAGGCCATTCATGAGTGTTAATAATTGTAATATCTGAGCCAGTATCTATTAGTCCTGTCAATATCTTTTCCTGAATATTAATCTTAATCTTAGGTGCATTTTAGTAATATAAGTAGTCCAAACACATTTTTGTTGGTTAATACTTCCAAATCCCCCAATGTGGGGTTTAAATGACTTTCCAATAGATATCTATGGTAATAACAAAATTTGAGCAATTCGTTCTCCCTTTTTAAAGGAATTATCTGCAGAAGCTGACATTAAAATTTTTATTTCCCCATTATAGTCAGCATCAATAATTCCTAAATGTACTAAAACTCCTTTTGTATTAAGACTGGATCTACCGGTCAATAGGCCAAATGTTGCTTCAGGTAAAGGCCCATAAATTCTGGTAGGAATTTTTGTGGCTTATCACCACCTTTCAAAATAAAATCTTTTAAGGCTGGTATGTCCACTGCGGTGCTGTGGGCTGTGGCAGGGACGAGGGAAAAGATGGTTGGCTGCCCTCGGTTATTAATCCTGGACTCCGGGGCTAGCCCAATGGAGAGTTTCCCTGCATAGGGTAAGCATATTTTATAGGAATTCCTTTATTGTCTCTTTTTGCTCTACACTCCCTTGCTCAGTGCTTCCCCTTTTCACACTTAGGGCAAATTCCAGGTCTTCTCTTGTTAACATCAGTAGCCTTTTTAAAATTTTTCTTTATATGTCCCATTTGACCACATCCAAAACACTTTAGATTAGAGGGTTTGTTTGCATAGCATGCCAGGTAGTGGCCATAGTTTCAGCAAACACCTGCATAGGCCTGGATTCAGATGTAAAGTCTTTGCAGGCCCTTAAATATGTATTCACATCCCCAGATTCTTTAATAGGCAATAGGGCTCATCTACAGTCCTCATTAGTATTCTCATAAGCCAACACGCGCAGCAGTTGTTGCCATGCAGCCTCTCCCACAACAGTACGTTCCAAGGTGAATTTCAATCGTGATAAAAATTCAACATAGGGTTTACTAGGTTTTTGAATTACTTTAGTCCAAGAGACATAATGCTCTCCTACCGGTGGAATCCTTTCCCATGCCTCAATATCTATGTCTCTTAACTGCTCATGGATTTCTTCAGGAGAGTTTACTTTTATATGAGCATCCGCATATTGTTCTGTTCCACCTAACATGGGAAAGGTGTGGATTACTGCTCTGTGCATTTTGTCTAGCCCTTTTTGTACATAACTCAATAAACCACATTTGCCATTGTAGGTGTTTAGGTTTCTTAAGCAAGGCTCTACAAAGCATCTTCCAATCCATGGGAGCAAAATTATTGTAATGTCGGGCAAGCCCATTAAGCAATTCCTTAACATAATGAGACTGAGGACCATACAACTGCCTTCTTAAGTTTACCAATATCATAAACAGCAACACTTTCATATCTGGCTGGTTGAGCTATACCATTCATAGGGGGTGGTTGAATTACAGGATAAGAAAAAATAGGCATTTCATCATCAAACTCACTGTCTGAGCCCTCTGTTTTGGGAGGGAGTGATGCTGTAAAAATTCCATCAGCCAGTTGAGGAGCCGAAGGCTGCTTTACTTTCACTTTCTCAGGTTCTCCATTCACTCTGCTAATTTCCAACTCCATATGTTGTAATCTTGATAAAATCAATTCCATTTGCTCAGACATTTTATTTATACTTTCAGTTTATTCCTTTTCAGCCTTTAGCTCTTGTTTTTTCTCTGTTAATTGCAATGCATCCTTATCTATTGCATCTTTAACCTCAGAGTCCAATTGTAAATCTACAAAAGAAGGGGGGAACTCTTTCTTTACATCTGCTATTAATCTTTCCTCATTCAAAGCTTTAAAAAGGGTATGTAAAATAGCCCAAATGGACAAAAATATAATAGGAATCTTTTCCCATTCTCGAACAGCTCTTTCTACATTATACTTTACTCGGGGAACCAAGGATTCCATTCCCAAACTACATTAATACACATTTCTATGTCATAAGAAGACATATTTACAGCATAAGCAGCAAGTAAATGATTAAGCATATGTAAGTACAGAGTAGATTTAACTTGTCCCATCACCCTGTAATTAAAAGTACTTTCCTGAATATCCTTTCCTGAATTCAACAATGCAGGGTCCCTGTTTGGGCGCCAATTGTAACAAGCAAGCATGATCTTTGCCAAGATGTGGTCAGAAGACATTCACACAAATATTTCAACAGATACATTTTTACTTGACTTTTGAGATAATGTCTTGGAATATTATTATCTAAACTATTTTAGAGCAAGCTCAAACCACTTCTCCAATCTCAGGAAAATGCTTGACCAGGTGTTCATCTATGCTTAAGCAAGCACAGAAGAGCCACTTCCTCAGCTCCCAGGAGTCTGTGACATGTGTTTTGAGGTAGGGAGAGAGAACATTTTACCTCTCTAGCCCGGAATGCCAAGAGCTTTCCTAATACTCAAACACAGTCCTCAGATAATCCTGAGGCCAGAGCCTGCATCATTCTGCCCCTTCAACATAGACGCTGAGTCTTCACAGTCTTTGAACTGTAATCTTCCAATCTTCGCATCCTGATTATCTATGATAGTTAAAAAAGTATAAATATAAATAATATTTGTAAGAATACCAGTGAAGGAAAAATGATACAACCCTGTTTATAGTGGTGTTCTTTTCAGAATATATTGGGCATCACATTAGCAGAGGTGCAGTGTATTTTCACAATGGACATAAGCTATTTTTGATGTAAATTAAGGGAATTTTGAGGTGCACCCTACAAGTTGGAAACTGGTGCACTAGGATGACTTTATGGCATAAATTTTGTGATTGATGGTCATAGAAATAATAGCTTAATCTGATAAACAACTGCTTAATCTTGAAGAATGAATTATAAGATGCTTCATAGTTTTATCCC
Organism: Dipodomys merriami; assembly: GCF_024711535.1. Classification (NCBI taxonomy): domain Eukaryota; kingdom Metazoa; phylum Chordata; class Mammalia; order Rodentia; family Heteromyidae; genus Dipodomys; species Dipodomys merriami. The sequence continues at coordinate 60,317 of NW_027206435.1, read as the reverse complement.
ATATCAGAATGTGGCTCTTTTTCTGTTCACATTTCAGTCTGTAAAACCCCATTGGAAACTGCATCTACTGCAGAATTAAATAACATGCAAACAGGTTCAGAATTTGAAAATGAGTATTTATTAGTCATAAGAATTTTGAAGAACACATACATTCTGTCCTCTTAACAACTTATTTACTTTTAAAAGTTATGGGATTTCATAGAATTAAACTGTTTTCTGTTTTAGTATTACAAAGTACTATATTTATTTTATTTTCAAAATATTGTGAAAAAATTTTCTAGTTGGATATCGTTCAAGTTGATGACCCTTTGATAAAGAAGAGGTAATTAATTCAAATTAGATGCCAATAAGACTGATTTTTTAAAAGTTACTACATAAAGAATAATATGTACTATTATGTACTATACCAAAACAGTGAAATTTTATTTCATCAGCTTATTTTTTTTAATTTTAATGTGAAAATGATGTGCACTGTGGTTACAGCCATTGTAAGGTAGTGAGTACATAACTTTTCAAATTTGTTATCCCTTCACTCAATTTTCTAAGTTTTTCTTTCACCCTAATAACCCTCCCAAGTTGTAATGTACATTTGCAACTTATTGTCTTGTGAGAATTGCTATTGCATTGGTTTGCTGTTTGTCCTTTGACTCGCCATTGTTTTTGTTCCTGTTCCCTTCCTTATTAATGTAAATGTATACACAATACACAGGGTACCAAAATCAAACACAGCAGGGGATAAACCATAGGGGAAAATCTCAAAGAAACTAGAAATCACATAGTACATAAAAAACCAACTGCAAATAAATATCTGTTTCCATATCTTGGAATTCATTTTGTTCAGCATCAGCTTATGTGGTCAAATATACGCAATACAAACCCACTGGAAAATAGTAGTTTCATGGACACTATATCATTAAAACAACATGTTAACTGTTTTTGATGGTAAAGGTGGGATTAAGATTGGTGAATTCATGATTCTGATAAAGGAATTTAAAAAGAGTTAAAAATTTTTGACAGGTAAATTTTAATTGTTCAAACATTTTAACAACTTAGCCTATTAAGAAAATTTAAAATTGTCTGAGAAAATAGGCTTTAATGCAAAGAAATCCATGGAGACTTAGCTGAGAGGGAACAATGTGGGTGAATATGGCTCATTTTCACACTAAACAAACAAACCTCACAAACCTTGCTGTAAATCCTTTAGGTTCCCTTGAGAATTGTCCTTACCCAGGAAATATACTCTCACTGTGTGAAACAAAGTTGTAGTGGAATTTAAATTCAAAGTTCTTTAAAAAAAAAGACATCAAAATTTGTGAATTGACATTTAATTACCAAACAATAATTCTCTGAAAAAGAAGGAAATATAATTCAAAATCACTTGACTTTATTAAAAGTATGAGAAAAGAGTAGTGAAGAGAGATGAGAGAAACAATTGGGTACTGTTTTCTCTCCAGTGGTGTAATGGGTTCTTGATCTTGATTCTTCCATTCTATCTTCATAAGCTATAAAGCCACAGCTCAGGACTGGAGTAAACAGTTCAGACAAAGAATACTCACAGAATGGGGGCTGGGAAAGCGGCTCCGTGGTAGAACGCTTGCCTTGCCTGCCTGAGGCCCTGGGTTCGATACCTCAGATCCACATAAGCAAAAAGAAAAAAGCCGAAAGTGGAGCTGTGGCTCAAGTGGTAGAGCACTAGCCTTGAGCTGAAGAGCTAAGGAACAACGCCCAGACCCAGAATTCAGGCACCATGACCAGAACAAAAAAAAAGAAATACTCACAGAAGAAAATATGTGCAGTAGATGTAGGTGATTTATAACCTTAGACAATCTATTTAAATCTGTTCAAAATTCTCCCCTACCTTAAACTGCCCTCTTTGAACAGCTTTGTTTGCTTTTCCCAAGATTGCCCTTCATTAACTGCTTAAAATTTTGTGAGGTCATATACATACTTTCTAGAGATTGCTGTTTGGTTGTGCTTTTTGTGTGTTTTTGTTTGTAGTTGTGTTTTTAACTGAAGTTCAATAGGTTGTGCAATTGTGTTACAATTAAATATGTCCATCAAATTGTCCAATGCTCCTGGATCAGAGTCACTCCTTCTATCATTCTCAACCAACACTTTCTTCAAGATTTATTTCAGATTTACCACTTCTTTTATTATATGTGTACATTGAGTATTGTAGCTGTACTTGCCCCTTGTTTCATTTTTCATTCATTCTATGTCTTTACTATTATTTCTTTCTGGTTTCAACTTCCTGATAGTTATTCTGTTAAATTGTCTGTTAATACTTTGAAACGTTTATATATATTCCATGGAGTTTCAATCCTGCATATACTTGAACTGATGTCAGCATATACTTCCATAATTCATTCATCTGTAATAACAATTTGCAAGACTGGAGACGTGAAGCACCTAAACATGATTTTATTCTCATCTTTTTGGAAGATTAATCTTTAGTCAACAAGAAAGTTTAAAAATTGCTTAGAATTTATAGCTAACTACCAGTTTTTATAAATGGCTTTGTGCAATGGTCTGTGATTATTTGATTTTACATGGGATGATATTTTCTACTACCTATAAGTTTTGGAAAAAGAAGAAAACTAAAATTTACTACTTAGAGGAATATTATAGAAATAGAAGATAGATTTTATGTTTGTCACATCTCTGATCAGTACCCATATTCAAGACTTACAGTCATATTTATTACTATGTTAGACAGATAGGGAAAATATATGATAAGGCAACACATGATAAGGCAACTATTAGTGACTTTTTAAAATGTACCTTCTTATGTGATGAAATTTACTTTATTAGCTAATATTTGGGTTTGAAATATGGGAGACTGATCTATTTAACACATTTCTGGAAGGCACCTACTGAACAACGCAAATGGTGGGAGATACTATTTCCACACTTTAATGAATGGTTGAACTTATTTGGCATTAGTGCTCGGTAAATAAATCAACTCTATTGTAACTTGATTCCTACACTTGAGAAACTTTTAATATCACTATCATCTACTTGTCAAGTGTTATTTTGGTGAATATGATTCTAAAAAGTTTATTTGAAAAGGAACATACTTTCAGGAGATTAAATGTAAGTTACATTGGTTTGAGAATGACAACATTTTTATACTACAGAACCAAGTTTTACTGAAGTACCAGTGTTTTGAAGCATTAGGGTCTTCTCAATGTTTTTCTAAATTATACTTGACATCGAAGTCAAGTTTCCTAGCCTTGGTAGAACAATTATGGATCTATCATTCCAGGAATTTTTTTGGCCTACTTATGCTGGGCTGAAATCTTTCATTCATCAATAGGAGAGAGGTATTAAAAAAATCTTGTGACATTTGTGATTTTGTTTACTCATATGGGCTTGTCATCTGTAAATTGAAAGTTTGAACTACAGTACTTTCTCTCATATCTTGTGGTTTCCTCTTTCATTTTAAGTTGCCTTACATTTCACAATTGCTTACTGCTAATTACTGCAAGGAATTGGAGCCCTGAAATATTATAGGAAATGAGAAATTGAGATGGAACTTCAATTACTTTCTGTTAGCATGTTGCATGGGCCAAGGTGAGAAGACTTGCCATTGTTATCTGATGATGCAGATAACTGGGATCTGGTATCCTCGGACCCGTGGGTACTGCAGAAGAATAATAGCTTTTAGGCATCATATGGAGAAAAACACTTTGGGACCAGCGAGTTATTACAATAAACACAGCAGCAGTGTAAAATCTCTTCTAGATTAGAGGAAAACAATACTGTTTTTTTTTTACTATGTGAATTCAGAAGATCAAGAACACTTAGAAGCTATCACAAGCTTATACCAAAGACAATGAATTGATACTTTTTATATTCGAATATATATTCTAAACCTAATTATTTATGTTCCAATCTATTTATGGGAATAAATTTCAATTTATTTGTCAATTTATAAATTAATTCTAGTTAGATTCACTGTGTGAAATTTAAGATCAGCACATATAAATATAAAATATATAAGTAGATATAATATAAGAAATTGTTATGCATTGTTCTGTGTGGTTAGTGTATCAAAGGCAACTCTGTTTTAAAGTATTATCCCATTATTTCTACCTCAGTTTTTGGTAGAGTTAGACCTAAAGCTTTACCATTTGTAAATTTAAAGCCTGGAGGCAAGAGGAAACATTTTGATTAAAACATTACCCATTTAAGGCCTAATATCGAGGAGAAATATATAGACTTCTCCAGGAGCTATGGAAATATTTGCTGATAGAAAGTCATTAGTGTAAGTTCCTGCCTGGTTGTATGGTAGACAGGCCAGGACATTAAGTAAACATGCATATGAACAACTTTTTCATCTTCTTGGCTTTAGCTACTTTTGAAATTATAGGTATAATGAACAATTATATTTTTTTGTTGTTGTGGTTTTTTTGGGTCCAGTTGTGGGGCCTGAACTCTGGGCCTGGGCCCTGACCCTCAGCTCTTCAGCTCAAGGCTAGCACTCTACCACTTGAGCCACAGCACCACTTCTGGCTTTTTTCTTTTTGCTTATGTGACCTGCCAGAATCAGCTCGACCCAGGGAAAATTAATCCAACTCAGGCGCAAGCCCCAGGATTGGCTTTCTTCACTGGGTAATCAGAGCCAGAGGCTGCCCCTCCCTTTAGCAGCCTTGACAATCAATTGAAATTCAGTAAACATAAATCCAGAGAGTGGCTCCAGGCTGGGCTCTGTGAGTTTCTCACAAAATAGCTCCCAGGAAAAGCTACTGTTTGCTGAAAGGCCTCAACTCTACCCAGAACCTAGCCTCATCACAGCATCTCCAAACTTGAGGAAAAAGCCATCTCCCTCTTTTGTGATAATCAAAGCATATCCCTCCCATTGAACTAAACTGAGAGGAGGATCACAAAATCCTGGGTAAAGCAGAGCATTTTTCTGCCTGTTCAACCAAACTGACTTAAGAAACCAACCAAGCCACAGGAAAATCAAACACCACAAGCGGACCAGAGACTCAAACAAAAGGCTGTTTATAGACACAAGGGAGATACAGGATTTTTCCCACCACTCCCAAAATAAAGAACTATTTTTTTTCCTTTTTTTGTACATTTTATAAAAAATTTTTTCTAAAACATTTTTTTTTATTTTTTAATTTTTACCTTTTTTAAAATAAAATGTTTCCTAGTAACATTTTTTCCCTCTTATTATTTTTCTTTTAGAGGTAAATGTGTGTATGCATTTTTCTTTCTTTTTTTTTCTTTTAAATTTTTTTTTGTTTTTTGTTTTGCTCTATTGAATTTCTGATCTTTTTTCTTTCTTTCTTATTCTTTTCCCCTTTTCTTTTCTTTCATTCTCTTTTATGTGAATTAATTGTTTTTCTGCACATCCTCAGACATGCCCACAGTTGAATATTAGACCTTATCCTTTATTGTGTACACACTTAATCCAAGAATTGATTATTCAGTTCAAAACCTCTTAGACTTAAATTCCTTAATGGCAGTACTACCTCTTTATACCTATATAATATTTTAAGTATTTTTATTTTTAAGTTTTTCACATCTCCTTTATATCCCTCCCCTTCTGCATTATATGCATGTGCTTCTCTGAATATTTCGTTTTTGAATCTGCATAATATTTTTAATTTTTACTTTTCTATTTTTTCTGGTCTCTTATTTTTCCCCTTGCTCTTTCTTCTTTTTCTTTTATCTCTACTTTCAACCTATCCCACCTATTTCCTGCTTTGAGATTAAGACTTAATTAAGTTAACTCTCCCTGGGCCTTCCTATTTTTTACCCATATCTCTCCCTAACCCTAATAATTTCTGGTTTGTCAAATTCATATTTGTCGTTGTTAGCCCATTAATACATAGGTGTTTGACGTTGAATAGATGTACCTATTGAACTAAATTGTATCTGCAGACTATTGACTGTACAAATACAGACTTTGGTTGATGCTTGTCTTAAGTTAGTGTTCTAGCACTAAACTGGTGTTATTTTCATCCCAAATGGGCCGAGTAAGCCAGAAAAAGACAAGAAAAATGGCAAGTCCTGGGTATCTCAACTCCCACTCATGATAATCAGGGGACAGAACAGATAATGAATAATCCAGAGGAGAGTTCCCAATTAGCTCTACAAACAGTGCTGGCAAACATGATAAATGAAAAGATTGAAAATATACAAAGGAGTCTGTATGAGCATGATAGAGAGAGAGAAAGAGAGAGGAGACAAACAAAAGTTCAATGGAGGCAAACAAAAGGTCAATACAGGAAAAGATTGAAAACCTACAAAGGACTCTGTATGGGTGTGATAGGGAGAGAGAGGAGGCAAACCAAAGGTTTATACAGGAATATTCTGAGCTTAGGAAGCTACTCAAAAACTGATACAGGATTTGGGTGAACAGCTTGAGAATACTCAAAGAAAAAGGCAGGAATGGCATGAGCAGGCTGAGAACACTCAAAGAGAACTACAGGAATGGCGTGAACATGAGGAAGCTAAGCAAAGAATAATACAGGAATTGAGAGTATACACAATGATCACTAAAGGTATACATGGAATCCATTAACAAATAGCTGAAGAAAGTCAGGGAGACCACAAAGGGAATACTGAATGGAACCAAACCGAAGAAAAGGGAATTTAAGCAAACCATAAACATTCAACTAAGTGATTTGAGAATAAACACTGAACACCAAATTAAGGAAGTAAAAAAGTTCATACAACATCAAAAACAAAGCTTCAACAAAGAATTTTAAGCCATCAAAACTGACCAATTAGAAGGAAAAGAAATTTTAAAATAGAAAGTCTTGACAGCAGTTTAGACCATGCAGAAGATCGAAACTCGGGGATTGAAGACAGCCTAGATATTATAGAGAAAGAACATACAACCATCCAAGTCAAGTCCAAGAAATATGATAGATCTATCCAACACTTGGAAGACAAAATCAGAAGGCCTAATCTGAGGACTATGGGTGTAGCGGAACACCTAGAAACAGAAGTTAATGGTCTAGGAAATTTGTTTAACAGGCTCCTACAAGAGAACTTCCCAACATGCAAAAAGATAGGCCTATTCAGATACAAGAAGCTTTTAGAACTACAAATAGACCAGACCAGAATAGGACATCCCACCGTCACATTATAATCCAAATAGGATGAATTGAGAACAAGGAAAAGGTCCTTAAACATGTCAAGGAGAAAAGATCAATCACCTATAAAAGGAAACAAATTAGAATCACCTCAGATTTCTCAGCAGAGACAATCAAAGCAAGAAGAGCCTGGAATGATGTATGCCATGCCCTAAAGACAAACAACTACCAACCAAGAATACTGTATCCACCTAAACTCTCCTTCATAACTGAAGGCCAAAAAAAACCCTTCCATAGCAAAGAAAAATTGAAACAGTACATCTCTACCAAAACAGCCCTACAAAAGATTCTTAAAGATGTCCTACACATAGAAAACCAACAAGACCACAATAAAGGCCTAGAAACTGCACCCAAACTGAGAATCCAAGAACCATAGGAAGACCCAGTTTTTGTAGACCCCAACAAGGTGGATAACATGGCAGGAACTCCCAAATACCTCTCAGTCCTATCTCTCAACATTAACGGTCTTAATTCTCCAATTAAGCGACATAGACTGTCTAGTAGGACTAAAAAGCAAGATCCTTCTATATGCTGCCTTCAGGAGTCACATCCTGCCAGTAAAAACAAACACATTTTCAATGTTAAAGGTTGGAAAAAATATCTACCAAGCAAACGGCCCCCATAAACAGGCGGGAGTTGCAATCCTAATATCAGATAAAATAGACTTCCAATGAAAATTCATGAGAAGACATAAAGAAGGTTGCTACATACTAATTAAGGAATCTCTCCTTCAGGAGGATATTACAATTTTAAATATCTACTCACCAAACAAGGGAGCATCCAAATTTATCCAAGAAACACTACTTTCCCTCAAATCCATAGAGTCCAAAATCATTAATTGTTGTGGATTTAACACACTACTCTCCCCACTAGATAGATCAACTCGGCAAAAACTCAACAGAGAAACCCAGATCTAAACAACTTCATAGATCAACTAGATTTAAAAGTCATCTACTGAATATTTCACCCATCAGCATCAGAATACACATTTTTCTCAGCAGCACATGAACAGTTTCTAAAATAGACCACGTTTTAGGCCACAATGCAAACTTGTCCAAATTCAGAAACATTGAAGTGATACCGTGCATTCTCTCTGACCACTAGGGATTAAAATTAGAACTCAAAACCAAAAGCCACCAAAGAAAGTCCTGTAACACATGGAGCCTGAACAACACACTGCTGAATCATGATTGGGTCATGGAAGAGATTAGACAGGAAATTCAAATGTTCATGCTATCCAACAAAAATGAGCACACAAATTACCAGCTCCTCTGGGACACAGCAAAGGCAGTACTTAGAGGCAAGTTTATAGCTCTGAGATCTTACATCAACAAATTGGAGAGATCTGAAAGTAACAATTTAATGAGACATCTGAACCTCCTTGAAAAAGAGCAGCAAGATATACCCCAATGTAATAGATGGAAAGAAATAATTATTTCAATTAATTCATTTTAATTAGAATTAAATCAGAAATAAATGAATTAGAATACAAAAAAACTATAGAAAACATCAACAAAAGAAAGACTTGGTTGTTCGAAATAATTAACAAAATTGACAGGCCCTTCGCAAATCTTATCAGAAAATGAAGAGAACACACCCAAATAAAACTCAGAGATGAGAATAGAAACATCACCACAGAAACAACCAATATTCAGAACATTATAAGGGAATATTTCGCAAAACTTTATGCTAATATGTTTGAGAACGTGGCAGAAATGGAAATTTTCCTAGCAAATATTGACATGCCAAAACTAAACCAAGATTAGTTAAACCATCTTGAGAGGCCCATTTCAAGCATTGAAATAGAAACTGCAATAGAGACCTCTCAGCTAAGAAAAGTCCAGGTCCAGTTGGTTTAGAGCAGAGTTCTACAAGGCCTTTAAAAGCAGAACTCACACAAATACTACTCCAACTCTTCAATGAAATTGAAAGAGAAAGTTCACTACCCAACACATTCTATGAAGCCATCATAACTCTCATCCCAAAATCAGGAAAGGACTCATCAAAGAAAGAGAACTATAGGCCCATTTCTTTGATGAACATTGATGCAAAACTTCTCAAAATTTTGGCCAATCGTCTTCAGAAAATCCTACACCACAATCTAACAGGATTCATTTCAGGGATGCAAAGCTGGGTCAATATTCGCAAATCAATTAATATAATTCATCACATCAACAGGAGCATAGATAAGAACCACATGGTTATCTCAATAGATGCAGAAAAAGCATTGGACTAGATCCAAAACTCCTTTCTGATGAAGGTTCTGGAAAAATAAGGAATCCATGGAACATTCCTCAATAGAATAAAGTCTATATATAACAAAACTACAGGCACCATTATACTTAATGGTGAAAATCTAAAGTCATTCCTCTTAACTCTGGAACAAGACAAGGATGTCCACTATCACCACTTCTCTTTAATCTAGTGATAGAATTCCTATCTACAGCACTAAGACAAGATGCAAACATAAAAGTGATCCAAATAGGGAAAAAAGAAATAAAACTCTCCCTCTTTGCAGATGACATGATCTTGTATTTAAAGAATACGATAGACTCCACTCCCAAATTACTGAAGTTGATGCCAAACTTTGGCAAAGTAACGGGGTATAAAATTAAACCCCCAAATCAATGGCTTTTCTGTATGGCAATAATGAGTAAAGTGTTGCTGAAATTAGGAAAGCAACTCCATTTGTAATAGCCCCACAAAAAATAAAATACCTAGGAATTAACTTAACCAAAGAAGTGAAGGTCATTTATGATCAAAACTGTAAAAACTTGAAAGAGGATATAAAAACCGAACTAAGAAAATGGCGAAAATGCCCATGATCCTGGATTGGAAAGGTTAACATCGTGAAAATGGCAATACTTCCCAAGGCTATCTACAAATTCAAAGCGATGCCAATCAAAATCCAACCTCATTCTTCAAGGAAATAGAAGAGGCAATCCAAAAATTCATATGCAGCAATAAAAGACCCCGAATAGCAAAAACGCTCCTCAACGGAAAGAACACTGCTGGGGAATATCAATACCAAATTTCAAACTCTATTATAAAGCCATAGTAATCAAAACAGCATGATAGTAGCACAAGAACAGACCTCAGGACCAGTGGAATAGAATTGAAAACCCAGAAATGAACCTACAGACCTATAGCCATCTAATGATAAGGGAGCTAAAAAGACAGAATGCAAGAAAGTCTTTTCAGTAAATGGTGCTTGCAAAATTGGTTAACTACTTGTATAAAACCAAAGCTAGATTCTTATATATCACCGTGCACCAGAAGCAACTCCAAATGTATCAAAGACCTTGGAGTCAAAGCAGACACTCTGAAAACATTACAGGATGGAATAGGAGAAACCCTAGGTCTCCTTGGCGCAGGCCAAAATTTTCTTAATAGAGATTCAGAAACACAACAAATCAAAGAAGGTTTGGACAAATGGGATTGCATGAAGCTGCAGAGCTTCTCTATGGCAAAGGACATAGCTAGCAAGATCAATAGAAATCCCACAGATTGGGGGAAGATCTTCACTAACCATACAATGGACAAGGGTCTCATATCTAAAATATACTTGCAGCTCAAAAAATCAAACCCCCCAAGAACAAATCCTCAAAGAAACAACTGCCCAATAAATAAGTGGGCTAAAGACTTAAAGAGAAACTTCTCTGAAGAAGAAAGAAGGATGGCCAATAGACACATGAGGGAATGCACAACCTCCCTAGCCATAAAAGAAATGCAAATCAAAACAACATTGAGATACCACCTCATCCCAGTTAGAATGGCAAAAATCAAGAACTCTAACAACAACAGATGCTGGAGGGGATGTTGATGGGAGTGTAAACTTGTTCAACCACTTTGGAAAGTAGTATGGAAGTTCATGAAAAGACTCCACATAGAGCTCCCCTCTTAACGAGCAATCCCACTTTTTGGCATTTACCCAAATGTTTACAAACAAGACCACACTAAAGCTGCCAGCACAACTATGTTTATTGCAGCATTATTTACTATAACTACCTTATGGAACCAACCCCGATGCCCATCACTAGAAGAATGGATCAAGAAAATGTGGTATATATACACAATAGAATTCTCTGTCTCCATCAGAAAGAATGACATTGCCCCATTTGTTAGGAAATGGAAAGACTTGGAAAAAATTATATTAAGTAAGCCAAGCCCAAAGATACATAGGTCCTATGGTGTTCCTTATTTGCCATATCTAGTATATGTCTGAGTCAAGCAGAAAAGGTCAGATAAGGTGATGTTAGGGAAATGAACCCTAAGATATGTATTCAAATGTTCTTTTTCTTTCATGTGATTTTTTCTAATACATTTATAAGATTATTTCTTTGTTGCTTTGTATGTCCCTCCCCCACAGTATAACCCCTGCTTTCACTGTATTTGATGTCGTTATAATTTGTAGAGGGGAAGGGGAAAAACAAGTCCTTTAAATAAGAATACAGGTGGACCCGTTGCAACAATGACAAGTACAAGTTGTTATGTCGAAAATGAACTTTACAACTTTGGTAGGGGGGCAGGGAGGGCTGGGTGGGAAGGAGGGGGAAGGATGGGAAGGGATGGGAAGGTGGAATAAAAATGTTTTTTTTCATGTTGTTGTTTCTAACACATTTATAACATGATTTGTTTGTTGCTTTCTATGTCCCTTCCCCACAGTCTAACCCCTGGTTTCACAGTATTTGATGTTGGGATAAGTTGTGGAGGGGAACGGAAAAAAACAAATAATTTAAATAGGGATACAGGTGGACCCTTGCAACAACGATATGTACAAGTCATTATGTTGAAAAATGAACTTTACAACTTTGGCCTGGTGGAGGGGAGGCCGGGGTAAGGTGTAGGGGGAGAGTAGGTGGAGGTGAGGGGTTGGGGGTGCGAGATGGGAAGAGATGGGAAGGAAACAAAGAAGAGGCAACAATTCTTGCTAAGAAATGTACTCATTATCTTGCCCAAGTAACTGTAACTCCTTTGTATGGTATTTTCACAATAAAAAAAATCGTAATTGTTAAAAAATAAATAAAATAAAAAATAAAAAACAAATAATATAAGGACCTAGGAAAAAGGAATCTTAAAGTTTTACTTTATGGAATGTAATCTGAAAGGACACATTTATGAATGAACCTATATATTGTAAATCAATGTAGACTTCAACGTATTATATATAGAAGACAATGAAATATATTATGGACTTTATACAAACATAGATACTTTTTTTAGACAAGCACCAGGAATATCTTTAGTTTCTATACTATTCATTTCAACCATAAGTTAAAATTTAAAAAAATCTCAACCTCTGCAGCAATCATTATAGATGCATACAAACAACTCTTGAATACATTTTGATATCAAAGTCTGGCAATTCACGTGGAAGAATACTATGGAATCCATGAATTTTTAAATTAAGATATTGCTGTTGCTTTGTATATGAAAATATGTTGTAGGGACACAAAGGATGGACTGGCACTTTTGAAATTTAAGAAACTTAACCAATCTTCTACGTAAGAGAACAATTTGTAGAGCCATCCACAATTTCAAAGAGGTAGTGATACATATTTATCCTTTTGGCAATATCAAATGAAGTTTCTTCCAAGTTGTTCTTCAGACCCGGTTTGATATAATGTTTCAACAGAAAGAGATACAGCATATCTTTGCTATTTCTATTCCCAGCAGCAAGATGCAAGGGTGTCAAGAGACCTTTAGTTTGGGGATTGGTATCTTCATCATGATGAAGTAAGAAAGAATCCATTCTGGTGTTATTCCACATATAAGCACTGTGCAGGGGTGCCAAGCCATTCAGAGTTATTGCATGAATATCTGCCTTGAGCTACCAACTCATGGACAATGTCTAAATGTCCACTCTAGGCTTCCCGATGAAGAGGGGTATACTTACCTCATCCCTAGTATACACATGAGTGGCCTTTTGGGAAAGTAGTCTCGGAACTCTAGTAAGTCGATTAATTTCGGCATCCCAAAGAAGAAATTTGCATGGATTCTTCTCCATTATTTTCTTGCAATTGATACCATTCCTCACGTTTTCATCTTGTTCCTTGTCTTCATCAGAATTGCCTAACCAGAGACTTTGAGTAATAGTGGGAATGAGGTGTCCATGTATTTCCCCAGTAGCTCACGTTGGTTGACATGGTCAGAAAATCCGGTGAATTTTCTGCATATGTTTTTTCACCATGATTTATTTTCTCTTTTTCCATTTTTACTATTCTAAATTATTCTAACTGGATAGTAGTGAATTGATAGAGAGCAGAGGAAAGATTTCCTCCGTATTCAAATGCACAGACTGAAAATGAGGACCAGTGGTGTCTTCATGTGCAGCTTATTCTAGGAAGGAGAAAATAGGAAACAATGCCTTCTATGTATATGATTTGGGAAATACTATGATATATTGTAAGAGAACTTACTATTCAATATATGAGCTTTAAGAGCTTTCTAATAAATCCATTATTTATTGGTACCCAACATTAGAAAAAAATGTATAATACAGTAGTAAAATAGAAGTCCTTTGCATGACTATTTAAATTCCTTGTTTTTTTAAAGACACTTGTTTTCATCTAAAAAAGTTGGCCTATCTACTGTTTTCAAGTGATTTTGATGATTAAAGATGCTTAATGGGAAGTCAAAATGTATTAGTATTCCTTTGATATCAATTAAATTTCATTTTTTCTTCTTGGAGAATATAATGATCGAAGCAATATTTCAGAATCAGCAAGTAATAGTTCAGCATCATGTTTCCAATGCAAGTGGATCACCAGTAAGTAATCCTCGATACCATTTTCCTCAAAGTTTTTTTTTCACAGATACAATCTGCCTGCCTTCTCTATCAGCTTTCCTAGCCTGGACCTTTTCTTTCATTGTGCAGGAAAAGTGTGATTCAACTGATTTCAGTCATATTTGTTCCTAGAGTTATCAAGGATTTAGATTCTTTTTTAAAAAAAAAAATTACTTGTGGGGCCTGAACTCTGGGCTTTGGCACTGTCCTTGAGCTCTTCAAATCAAAGCAAGCGCTCTACCACTTGAACCACAGAATCACTTCTGTGGTTCTGTTTATGTGGTGCTGATATGGGAAATGATAGAGCAGAAAGTGAAATGATGCAACCAAAAATATAAAAGCAAAATAAATTAGGACAATTATGGAGCAACCATATTGTCTATGAAAATCATGAAAGAGAGAGAGGAAGAGAGATACAGATGTGCAATGACCTAGCTATCCACAAAATCAATGCTTCTGATCTATTTATAAAGCAATTTTATTGTTTTATTTGTTAAAAGAGATGGAAATAGAATTTATGTATTTACTTGAAATTAGCACATACATTTTTAGTCACCTACATAAAGAGACATAGCTTTGACTAAATTACAGACAAGAATCTTTTTCTTTTTTTTTTTTTTTGGGGGGGTCCGGTCGTGGGGCCTGAACGCTGTCCATCAGCTCTTCAGCTCAAGGCTAGCACTCTACCACTTGAGCCACAGCACCACTTCCGGCTTTTTTCTTTTTGCTTTTGTGGTACTGAGGAATCAAACCCAGGGCCTCAGGCATGCAAGGCAAGCGCTCTACCACTGAGCCACCTTCCTAGCCCCCAGACAAGAATCTTAATCCTTGGGCTGGGAAGGTGATAAGTGTTAGAGTGTTTTTCTTGTAGCTTACTACAGTGCGGACTCTACTTTCCAAAAAGGCCACTCATGAATACTAGGGATGAGGATGAGTATACCCCTCTTCATCAGGAAGCCTAGAGCGGACACTTAGACATTGTCCATGAGTTAGTAGCTCACGGCAGGTATTTATGTGATAAATCTGAATGGCTGGACACCCCTGCACAGTGCTTATATGTGAAACATATTGTAGCACACACACTCACACACACACACACACACACACACACACACATACACACACACACACACACATCATCATCATCATCATCATCATCAGATTTCTTCTTAAGTATTTTTGTGTATGATCTTAAGAAGAAATTTACATTGCTAACTTGAATTTCTGAGAGAAGAGTATAATCAGTGTACATCTTGCTTCTATACTCTCAATATTTAATTGCTATCGAAGTATATGCAATAGATAAGTATAGGAAAAAGTAGGAGCCACACTGGTGGTTCATGTCATTATTCCTAGCTAATCAGAAAGATGAAATCTGATGATTGTGGTTTGAAACCAGACCAAGAAAAATAGTCCATTAGATTCTGGTTTGAAAGTAACCAGCAAAAGCTAGAAATGGAGCTGTCTTACAAGCAGTAAAATGCTAGTCTTGAGAAAACTAAAACAAAAAAATAACAAATTCTGGGACACAGCTAGGCCTTGAGTTCAAGCTCTAGTATTAGTATTTAACTAATGAAGGAATGAATTAGTTAATTAATTACCTAAAATAAAATAAGTGGTCACATGTGGAGGGGCAGGTAAAATGTAACAACCCTGGTGACTGGAATATGTATTATTTAGTAATAAGACAAATTATAATTTGTCCTAATCACTAATATTTTATTTGAACTTTTTTGTACAATAAACTCTGAATTTGGCATGCGTGTATATGTGTACATGTGCACACATATGTGTTTAAGTGTGTGTGTGTGTGTGTGTGTGTGTGTGTGTGTGTGTGCTGTTGCAATGTTGCTTGCAAATATGAACAGGGTGAGGCTGAAAAGAGCTGTGTTAAAATGTTTTTTAAAATGTTTTTTATTTATCGGTGTTCTGTCCTGTCATTTCAGTGGAAACACCCTTCTGTACATTTTATTTGTTAATAACATCATCATAATCAAAGCAATTACAACATTAAGTTAGATAAAAGAGATCATTTTCAGCGTTTAGTATGTGTTAGGTAAAAAGATACACATATAATTGGGTAGTAAGTTATGACTGTCAGTTCAAAATATGTATTTGACCTCTTAAATTGATTATATTTTTAAGAAATACTCATGGAGTGATTTTGACCGACTTGAACAAATAAGTATTACTCTCTGGTTATTTCTGTGAAACTCAAGGTAGGTAAACTCCGGATTTCTGTTAAAAATAACTTTCTTTGTAAGATCGTATCTATTCACACTAAGATAATAAAATCCGTATTTTTAAGGTTTGAATATCCCATCATATTGACTGAAAATCAGTATTGTGGCTATGCGTGTTAGATATATATTTCAAAAACAAAAACAAAAACATGTGTCACCTCCAGATTGTGGATGCATTTGAAGTTTGTACATACAAAGGTTTCTTCATTAATAGTTCTTTCGTGGGAGTAACTATCACAACTTTAACAAATAAGGCTTTTCGAATATCTTTTCCAATATAAATAACATCCCAGAGCGAGTTTTGCAATTTCTGAAAAACATTTAAATATTTTACTATTATTTTAGTTCATTGACTATACAGCTAAAGACATTTCTGAAATAAATATTGTTAAGATCTGAAAATGTAAGTGGGTATATAGGCTTTTCATGCATCATTTCATGAAAAGCCAGTTTTTATGAAACTAAAAGAAATAGAATAAAAGAATGTAAGTGAATTGGGTAACCTAATTATTAGTATAATTTTGTTTTCTATTAGCACAGTCCTTTGAATGTAGATGATGCAGTTAAATTATTTTTTGTCTTACTGTGCTTGTTATTTTTAGATTATTTGTAGTTATAAGAATGAATTTGTAGTATAAATAAAGGTCTTTTAAAATGATTAGGATTAATCTTGTGTTTTGTATTCTACTCCCATGAAAATGAGTTATGATCAAGTGTTAATAGTTTATAATTGAATCTTCAGCATCATAAGAAATTTTGAAAAATTTGGTAGTATTGATGTCTTTTTTGCGGGGGCGTTCGGTAGTGGGGCCTGAACTCTGGGCATTATCCCTCAGCTCTTCAGGTCAATTCTAGCGCTCTACCACTTGAGCCACAGCGTCATTTCCAGCTTTTTTCTTTTTGCTTTTGTGGTACTGAGGAATCGAACCCAGGGCCTCATTCATGAAAGGCAAGCGCTCTACCACTAAGCCACCTTCCCAGCCCTTCATGTCTTTTTAAACCAATAGTATTCACAAAATGTAGAGTCTTTAATTCATAATTAGGCCTTGATGTCTATGGTTTTAAACCTCTCATTCCTAACATTAATGATAGGTCAGAGTGCATTTTTGGTTATCGGAAAGATAAAATATTTATCTAGGGTCAAAGGTGATTTTTATATCAGTCTTGCTTTAATAGCATTTTAAAGTAGTACCTTTCTCTCAAAATGTTGGGTATAAAAAGCAATCAAAATACTTCTAATGGTAAACAACTTAGTTGAGCTACAATGTGGAAATGATTGGTCCATAAGACCTGCAGTCTGTTTCCATCAGGAATTATGGAGGTCATTCTTTCAGTAAGACAGTGTCCCCAGGCAGTTCAGTGTTTAGTGAAGGGTTAAAATATGATTTCTACTATTTTGAGCTAGAAATCAAGAATGTTATACTTTAGCAGTTCTTTTCACCAGGGAGGTATGCATTGATTTTGAACTTTGAGTATTCATATTACAATTCCCTATTTTCTAAGATAAAGTAAAATATTATGAGTGTACACAATAATTCTGGGAAATTTTCCTAGAATTTGTAGACTAAGTGCTGGTATTTTAGTCATAAAATATAATGAGGATAATTGATACAGTGGGAGATGAACCTCAGGCTAACACCATGTCTGCAATGTTGTACTAGTAATTCCAACTCTGAAGACTTCAATATAATCATCTGAGAATTAAAAATGTAAGGAGCTCCACTTCATGCAATTATTGTGAGGATTAAATTATATACCATAGGTAAAATACTTGGAAAAACAATCAATTAGCATTTGGCACATTCTACCTGTTATTTTATCATGTGATGAAATCAAGCATTTTTACTGTGATTTTATATGTGCAATGTGATGTATTGATATGCATTGCATTGATCACTTTTCTGTCACTATGAGGAAAATACCTGCAAAGAAAATTTCTGAGGAGGAAACTATTATAATGACTCATGGCTTAAGAGAATGCAGTTTAAGATCAAATGTCTCCATTGTTTTTAATCATGTTTTTATTATCTTAACTAGTTGTACACGGGAATTTCCATTCAATAAATGAGTTTTTTAAGTATAATGGATCTTTATATAACTTTTCCTACCCTTCCAAACCTCACCCCACTTTAATTTTTTCTAGTTTCATATTATTTCCATTGAATATAATGTCTTCACTGTTACTCCATAACTCTTTTTATTCCTTCCATTTGACTTCCCCTCACATCTTCCAAGTGATTGTTTCTTGGTATTCAATTTTTTGGATTAAAATTCAATTTTATAAGAAATTACACCTTTTAAATATTGCTCTGAAAAATGAAAGCTTTGGTTAATATTGTTGTTTAACTTGCATATAATTCTGGCTTCCAAATACGAGACAGAACATGGGTCCTTTGTGTGTCTGGATCTGACTTCATTTACTTAACATATTTTTAGATCTATCCATTTCTTTGTAAATAATGTAACAGTCCTCATAATGGATAGGTGCAATACAATTGTGTATATATGACACACTTTCTCCAATCATCCTTCTGCCAAAGGGCATCTTGGCTATGGTGAATAGTGCAGTAATGAAGATGATTGTGAAAGTGATTTTACTGTAACCTTTTAGAAGAATTCATCATTATCTTTCTGGGAGCAATCCTATAGCCAGTTTTCTAGAATAAGCACATCCTTCCCTTCATCTCCATCACAACGTATTGCAAATCCTCAAAAACAAACTACCCCATACAGGTCTCAATAAGCTAAAACCACACTGTGCCCATATTCTTTCAATACATTTTTAATAATTACATAAATTTAGTGAAAACGTTCTATGTACTTTCCTAATGTGGGAATGAGAGACATAAAAACAGTGTAAAAGTAAGAAATATGCATTTTATTTAGCTATTATCATATTTAAAATCTTTTTCAGCTCTAACTTATAGCCTCACTTACTATTCTTTTAATCTTTATTTGATTACTTCATCTAGCCCCTAAATTATAACAGGTGAGTTAAATAAAGACAAAAAGTGTGGTTTGATTTTGACACGCATGTGCGAGGATGTACAATATGGGTAAATAGATGGATTGGAATTAATAGCAATTATCCATTTTGTTAAAGTAGAGATGGTTTTCCCAAACTGATTCATATTTCATTCAACAAAAAGAAACATATAACAATCCCTTTGTTTTCCTCCTCATTAACTTTTGTTTCCATTTTATTTTATAATGAAGGATGATTTCATATATGTACTGTAGATACAAAAATATGTTAAACTATTTCTATCCGTATGTATTGATAAATACACACATACATATATTACACAGGTTACAATGATAATTTATAACTTCTGTAACTATACAATTTACTAAATTATTAAAAACATCGATGGCTCATGCCTGGAATCCTGGTTACTCGGGAGGCTGAGATCTGATGAACATGGTTTAAAACCATCCTGGGCAGGAAAGTACATGAGCCTCTTATCTCCAAACAACCAACAGAAAATCAGAATTGGAACTGTGGCTCAAAGTAATAAAGTGGTAGCCTTGAGAGAAAAAGCTCAGGGACATCACCCAAGCTCTTAGTTCAAGAACTACAATCTACCCAAAAAAAATTATTTAATTTACACCTGTGTAAGTAGCGTATTTCCATCACCCAAATGTACATCCATGCTCATTTGCAAGGTAACTCTGTTTTGTCTGAAGTACCAATACATATTATCACTGAAGTAGAAAGCATTGGAACGTAGGTTCATTCTGTCTCTCTCATGGATTTTTCTCGTCTCAAATACTCAAATGTTACAATTATTCCAATTATTTAAAATCATAGCTTTTATCTTTAATACCCCTAATATTACAGTTTGAATTCAGTGTCTTGTGCCCCCTAAATAGGTGTTCTTACCACTTTGTCATGTGCCCAGCCCTAAATTATCAAGATTATTTTTCAGATAGAAACTGGCTTCCTACTTGTGTATGATCTTGGCCACAGTCCACTTTATGTTATTCTTCCTGCAATTTAGAATAATAAGTGCATGGTATTATGTACAGATCTTTCTGTCTAGTCTGGGCTTTAGCCACTGTTCTCACAACAGTGCACTCCCATGTAGTCAGGATTTTCAAAAGTTTGTCATAGCTGATTTTTTTTAATCTTTTCATTTCCTGCAGGTTCTTGAGTACTGAATTAATTTGTGTTTTCTTGTGTTGTTTTGTTTCATTTGAATGTATGTATTGATTTGTTCCTTACTTTTCCTTTTGTTTATTTCCCTCAAGTTCTTACCTAAAGTGCTGTGAAACCAATTCTTCTTTCTCAAAATAGGGTGAACATTATTTATTCCAAAGCAATTTCAGTAACATTTAAACACCTTGAGATCTATGAATGGTATACAAATGCTAAACGCTGAGAAGGGTGTTTTTACTTTCACGGTAGTCTTTGTCATACACAGATCATGAAATATATGAAGATAATATAACTACAGATGCATGCCAAGAGGAGAAAACCCTATTATTAATTGTTTGACAGAAGCTTCCCTTCTAGTGAAAGAAATATATTACTTGATGCAGGATTTCACAAAATCATATTGCTAGGAGGAACCTAAACAATCATCTAATACTGTAGACTTGAGAGTGATGACTTGACTACCTGAATAATTTACTTTTGGGTCAAATAAAAGCAGGCTTCCAAAATGAGAGTAGATTTTAGAGAAACATGATGAATTTTATGTAAATAGGTCCTTAGCTGATTTTGTTAATTTGTGACCTAATACAGGGAAATAAAGTACAGCAAGGTAAAAATTAAAGAACTTCACATTGAAATACTCATTTGCGTGTGTGTGTTCATGCGCATGTGAGTATGCAAACTCATATGTACATGTGCTCATGCATGCATTCATCATTCTTGAGGCTTGATAGTGCCTGGGAAATATTCCTCAGCTTCTGTGCCCAAGGATAGTGGTCTACCACTTCAGCCACTTCTGTTTTTATTTTTAGATAATCGCTTGTATTTTCATGATTGGACTGGCTTTGAACAGTGGTCATCAGATCTCAGACTCCCTAGTTGCTAGCTAAGCTTATTCAGCCTCTGAGTACCTAGTTAAAATTCTGGGTGTCCTCTATGCTTCACTGCTCTTTTATTCATTTCCTGAGGTGAGGTAATCACAAGCCTAAGTTATATATATGTCTAATTGCTTTAAAAATAGTTACTGCTTGGTACCAGGGGTTCCCATCTATACTCTTACCTACTTAAGAGGCTTGAGAATAGAACCCAGGCCAAAAGTTTAGTGGAATTCCTTCTCAATCTACAGCTGGGTGCATTGGATCATTTCCAACATCCTTAACTATCTAGTTACTAACATTGGAAGGACTGCGGATCCAGGCCAGTCAAGGTAGCAGGCTAGACAAGTTGGTGTTCATGTCAGATGCCATTGATGATGGGAAGGCTAAAAGGACAGATCAGGTGCATGTTCTTGTGGAAAGAAAATCCCTATCCTAAAATTAACCACTGATATGACGCTGGCCTAGAAAGAAAAATATACTCCAGCTTGAAATACCCACAATTTCCCACAACCAAATTAAGTATATACATGAACAATCAAAAACTTAGTACAATCTGTTCTTTAATATCAGCTTTATCTGATTATCATATGATGTTTCTTCATTAAACTTATGATAATTTAAAAAGTCCTAGAAAATTCTTTCACACTTATTAAGTGCAAATGAATGGCAAATTGCCTCATTTCTTACCTATTTGACTACCACTATAAATTCGTCTTATGATTATTATTAATAGTAATATATTCTGATTTATTACTTTACTTTGTAATAGTTTTTAAACTTTTTGCTTTTCTGCTAAAGTTGAAGTATTTAAATAGTATCATCAAAGTATATTCCTTGCATATTTAGGGAAGATTTTTAGAAAGTTTTTAACCAATGGCTTCTAAGAATTCTTAATTGGTATATATATATATATATATATATATATATATATATATATATATATATATATATATATATATATATACATATATATAGGTTTATTTTAAATTTCAATTAATTTTATTGTAATGGTAATGTACAAAGGAGTTAAAGTTACATAAATGAGGTAATGAATACATTTCTTAGGGAAGGAACATTGTTATATCTTCCATCGATATTTTTGTACACTCAAAACAAGAACCACTGATACTTTTGCTGTTGCTATTGATCAATGGGTTGATATACAGAGGGTTTACACTAAATTAAGTCAACTAAAGAGTACACTTCATTTTATTTTCTAAATTTCATATTTTGTGCTTAAATGTTTTCATTTGTTTCTTTAGGATAATTCATTTTTTTCAGAGTTGTAGAATTAGTTTATTTATTTTTGCATGATTTTTACACATGTAAATTATTTAGACATGTATTTTGCTTTTATAATATTTAACATGTGACTATTTAAAAATTGTTTTCTTAATTTTTATAATGTTAATGATGTTAAATAAATTTATTTTCTTATACTTATGAACATATTTGTCCAGGTAACAAATACTTACTGTATTTTCAAGAAGCACATACTTTATTAAGAAAGGCTTCATTACTTGGTCACTTTTTGGAAATATTTTTACTTGAATTAAAAAAAAATGTTTGAGCTCGGCATGTTGATTTGTGGAATCCATTTTCTAGCTATGGTGGGAAGTGTAAATAGAGTTTGTAATTCGGGAGATACTGAGAAACTCTGTGACCTTATTATAAAACTATTCATAGTGAACTGATTAGAGATATAGCCATCGCTAGTGTTATATACAGCACCTCGCTATCATATTCTAAATCTTGAGTTAAAATACAAGTAACATCAATCTTTTTTCAAAATAAAAGGACACGTTTCAAAATGTTTATTATTTAAAACTTATTTGCAAAGGTTCTCATTTCTTGTATTAATTTTCAATTTACTTAAGCTATTAAAATCCAAGCATACTGTGATTATTTTATTTCTACTAAACTTTTAAATAGTACAAGCAATATTATGATATCATATAACATACTTTTACTATTTATTATAATTTCCTCTGTTTAATATGATAAAATCTATATTCCAAATATGTGTATGTGGTGTGTATGTGTGTGTTTATATGGTTTTTGTGTGTGTGCACTTTCTGTGTACTTTGTAATGTTTGGGAGGTCACACCATTGCTTTACACATGCTAGGCCAATGTTTTACCACTGAGCTATACTGCCTAGTTATAATCAAAATAGTGTTTTAAATCATGACCTTGAAAATTTCATTCCTAGTATGTTTTTTCAAAATAATATATGATAAAACGTGATCCATATTCTATCCACGCTAGCAATATTTAGTTACTTAGAATATTTCCACTGCCTTTCCACTTCCAAACTCTTGTGTTTGTTATTGATAAAGGTTTTACTTTGCTTCTTTTCTCTCTTCATTTTTTTTTCCTTTAGAGTTTAGCTACTCTTTCTCTTATTTCTTTGAGAATTAATTATCATATTCTTTTTACAATATCCTTACATTGTTACAGGTATATACAATGCTCTATTTTTTATTTTATTTTTCCATTTTCACTGACTTTTGTTCCAAACTATTAGATGGATTAAAAAGAAACTTGACTTAGGACAATTACTCTTCTCCTTCTCTTCTCTGAAATCTTTCTGTTTTTTGAAACACAATAGCAATGTCATATAGCTCCTACATGGTCCATCATTCTTTCCCCTCTCACTCTCCTCTGTTGTATAGCTCAAGTTGTTATCATTCAGATTTATTATGCTACAGCATTATCTAAATCTTAACTCATTCCTAAATTAATTTTAGTTGTTTCAAGTATTCTCTAAAGACATTTCTCGATATATAATATCTGGGGTCTTGTGTTTTTACAAGGTACAAAATATGAGTGACTATCAAACATCTAGATATCTCTGTAGAATATTGGTCCACCTGCTCAATAAACTTGTATGTAAATTCAAGGAATACAGGTCAGTCAGAACAATCATGTAAAATGATGTAGCTTCAGCCTTCATTCTAGCTTTGAATCTTATTACCATGTTTACTAGTGAAGACAAAATAGTTCTACTATAAGAGCAGATACATAGAAGATTGTAACAGATTTGTCAAAAATAAATTCTTAGTTTTATGGTCAATAAATTTTGAAAAATATCCTATAACTTTATGAAATAAAAATAAAATCTTAAATGGTGTATTAGCACTATTGTCTCTTGAGATTTAAAGAATGATCTTACACTACTACCTCAATACTTTTTTGTTTTGTTTTGTTTTGTTTTGTCATTCATGAGGCTTCAACTCTGGGCTTAGGTGCTGTCTGTGTGCTCTTCTGCTCAACGCGCGTGCCCTACCGCTTGAGTCACAGCATCAGATCTGGTTTTCTAGTGGTTTATTGGATATAAGAGTCTCATGGACGTTCCTGCCACGGCTGGCTTTAAACTGTGATCCTCAGATCTCAGACTCCTCAGTAGCTAGGGTAACAGATATGAGCCTCAGGCACACGTCCTACCTCCATCCTTACACAAAAATTTAAAATAAAAAATGATTATCAAACTAAATGTGAGATGTGAAAACCTATAAAATATAAATATAAAAATTCATGACATTACATCAGTATAGGTTTCTAAAACTTTGACATGGAAAGCATTAGTGGCTAAAGATAAGCAAGAATAAACTGGATTATATCAAGTGATAGCATTTCATAATTCAAAGGACCCTATACCCCTATATGAAAACATATCCAACAGATAGAGGGAACATATGTGTTAATGCTCCAATGTTAATGCTACAATGATTCTGAATCTTAAGTATTTTTATATCTTCTAATTCTATATAAATTTTTTCCTGAATAAGATATTTCTTTGAAGAACATATGCAAATTAATAGTCAATAGAAGGAGCATATAAAATAAGTTCCTCTTTAGTATCTAAGAAAAAAGACAAAGAATACTCACTAGTCTGAACCTAATATAAAAAGATGACACAAAATATAGTAATGCATTTGTGGAGAAAATGATAAGCTCTACATAGGAGAATGATTTGTATAATAGTTCGATCATTTTAGCAAGCAAGATTTCAATTCTTCAAAAGGTCAAAGAGAATTGTATATGATCCAGCCATTACACTTCTATGTATGTATTAAAGAGAAGTAAAAATCTTGTTTGGACAGGGAATGTAGTTCATTGACAGTGCACTTGAGTAATATGTGTGAGACCCTGGAAATAATCCCCAAAAACAAATTTGAAAAGACACACTATAGAGGATGTATGCTGGACAAATTCCTGTAAGTGAATTTTATATCTATTTTAATGTCTGTTCTAAAATTTACAGCATTTCTATTTGAAGAAATGCAAGTTTGTGAAAATTAGGCTTGGAAAACCTATTATTGTATAATTTACTTCCAAAGCACTAAATCTATACAATAAAAGGAGATTAAATATTGCATGTAAATTTCATGGCAGCAAAAACAAAACAATTGTTAAAATACTTCACATAAATTGCAGAATACCTAAAAAGATGTTTTCAATATTGACTAAAACTTCTTTGTAAACTACAGCATTTAAAACAAATATGTGATTTTGTGTATTTTGAGTGTTTTTGGTCCGTTTTTTTTTGAGTTCATACAGAAATAATTCAATCAAAAAGTGTATGTGATAACTGTAATATCTAGGAGTTATGCATCACATATAAGTAATTGATAACCTTTTCCGCAAGAAACTTTTAGCAAATGACAGAAGACCCAAATCTATGCATCTGCATTCTATGAAAGTCATATGTTACTTCCTCAATTCAATTGCTTTTCACTACTTTGCTAGGAAAAAAAATATTCTCAAGGTAAGAGCCAATAGCAATGAAAAGAAACAAAATATATAATCATCTTTATTTATTTGTGAAAATAACAAATGAAATAAAACAATTCCACTTAAGCGACTCCAATATTAGTACCTATGAAGATGTTCCTGAATATCAATATCCAATGAATTTTTGGAATTTTAATTTCTACCAACATATTAAAACTAGAACAAGAAAACAAATATAGCCTTGGATCAAACCAGCACTGGACTAATATTTTTAATTGTTTTGAAATTACAAAAGGATTGATACCATTAAGAAAATGATTTTTTTGGAAATCAATTAAAAGTGTTTATTACTTATTATAACTCAAATACCAAACAAGAGTATTTTTATACAATCATTACAAATATCATTTTATTCCTATAGTAAAATAGAATAAAAGACCAGTCCCAATAAATTATCATTATTCTTAATTCTTAATTATTACCTTAATATCTTAAACAAACTAAATAGTCATGTCTTTAACATAAACATAAATATTCTATACCTTTTACCTAACATTTTCCAGGGGCATGTATTCATGTTTCTAAGAAATGTTCACAGCAGTTAAATGGTGCTTTTGTGAAATTAATGTGATATATTTTGTTGTTGTTGTTTGCAAGGCCTGGGCATTATTCCTAAGCCTTTTTATGCTCAAAGCCAGCATTCTACAACTTGAGGCACAGAGGTAATTCCGATTTTTAGTGGTTAATTAGAGATCAGAATCTAACAAGTACTTCTTTAGTGGGGGGGTCCAGTAGTGGGGCCTGGGGGCTGTCCCTCAGCTCTTCAGCTCAAGGCTAGCGCTCGACCACTTGAGATACAGAGCCACTTCCAGCTTTTTTTCTTTTTGCTTATGTGGTGCTGAGGAATCTTACCCAGGGCTTCATGCATGCAAGGCAAGGGCTCTACCACTAAGCCACCTTCCCAGCCCCCTAACAAGTACTTTCCTGTCTGAACTAGTTTCGAACACAATTCTAAGATCTCATTACCAGAACAGCTTAAATTATAGGCATGAGTCCCTGGCGCTTGGTTGGATGTATTTTTTAAATTTTAATTATGTTTTAAGATTTTTGTTTCACTATAATATACATCGTTCTACACATAAATTCATATATATGTATATATTTCTGATGACAAATAATCTCTAAAAATGTATGTCTTTCTACATATAATATATATATATATATATATATATATGTTGCTGAACACAGACTTACTCTAAAACTTTTATGCTATTTTTTTTACCTTTTTCATTTCAAAGACATACAGTCTATTGTTCCAAAAGTTTCCTAGAATAGAATAACTAATATTTCAATAGAATGTAGAATCTATTACTTTCAAGGTAATTTTAGATATACACATGATATTGCAGTAACATTTATACTATATTACTTGAAATAATTCTGTTCACACTCTTAAATCTTTGTGTGTAGTGATGGGGAGAGAGGAAGTTATTTCATACTGGTTAGGAATTTGCAATGCTTCCAAAATCTATTCCATAATTTGATATAAGCATATAGTCAATCTACCTGTTATGGTTTAGTATTTTTGTTTCTTTATTTGTGCAATTTTTTAATATGGATGCATGCACAGTGGTAACATTAAAAATATCAATCCAGATTTTGTGGGTATTTATATTTCTCTTGGGAAAACTAATGAGCTCCAAGAAAATGTCCATAAGGAGCCTTCTAATTCCAATATCACGGTTTGTCTTAAAATGCTTTAAATTCTACACACTCTAATGTGGACATAGGGTCATATCGTGGAACTTTTCTCCTCAGAGAGTTAGTACTACACTATTGCTTAACATGGATATTGTACCTTCATACATAGACAGGGAATGTGCAAAGAAGAAGTGGTAGTTGAACAATTTTCTTATCAGTTTTTACAGATGAAATGGAAATAGAGCAAATATGAGCTCAAAAGGAATGTGCAAAGAAGACAAGGGCACAAAATAGAATGTGCCAAGAAATGCTGAAGTATAATTTCAAATAATGTGCTCAGGTGTGAGGGTGTGTTCAAAGTACAAATTCAGACAATGTACTTGGATATCTTGGGGAAAAAACTGCTTTAACCTATTCTGGGATAATTGTACAAGTACAAGCCCTTAACACTGACTTTAATCAGCCACAACATCATCAACCAGGGACTATTTTCCAACTGCAAAGTGAGAAAAAAAGGGCTCATCACAGTTAGTGTTCAGGTTAAAGCAATGGCAATCACATAACTTTTCTATAATTCTTCAATTGTTTTGGAGCATTAAAATAGGAAAAAGCCAAGTAATTATTTTGCATGAACCTAAATTAAGTAGGATGTATTCTATTGGTCTCTCTTTAACTTGAAAGTTATACATTATGTCTTTTTATACTCTATCTTGGGACAATGATATGCGGTCAGTCATTTTCTTCTCTTCCCCTTCTTTTGCACTTCCACTTACATAATTGTTATTTAAAGAGACATACTTAAGCTTGCGTTTCTAAATTCTTCAAAATTATCTGAACTACTTTATACTTCTGGCAGCCTTCTATATCTTTCTCAAGGGAAATATTTTTGTCACTACCATTTTTATCCTCTATGATATTGGATATCTTCCTGCCTAATTCAGTGCAAGATATACACGAGACTCATCCAGATATCTCAAAACTCTTACCACCATAAAAATCCTATCTTACTTAGAAATCATGCTTTTAGAATGTCTGGCGAAGTGGCATCTCTCATTTTTGAATGACACTAAGTGATAGTTATATGCAGTCATGTTTTAAACCAATATGCCACTCAGTAGATGAACGAATTGACAAAATGTGGTTTATGTATGCACTGGAAAGACTTGGAAAAATCCTATGAAGTAAAATAAACAAGACACAAAGAAACAGATTCCGTGGTTTCCTCATTTGTAATAAGTTAGAAATGTCTAGGATAGTCTTAGCAGTTGAGCAAAATTGCTCAATAACTATGTTTTTATGACCATATAAGATGATGATGAGCAAAATGACCTCCTGGATATGGGAACAGAATTTTCTGTTTGTGGTTGTTGTTTTTAATGTACTATGTGATTTCTTTTTTCTTTTGTGTTTTCTCTTTGGTTTATCCCCTGTTATATTTGATTTCAGTATCCTGTGTATTGTAGATACATTTATCTTAATTTGGCAAGGGAGGACGCACAACGAAATGGCGAGACAAAGAACAAAGGCCAAACCAATGCAACATCAATACTCAAAAACAACATGTTGGAAATTTACATTACAACTTATGAGCTGTATAGGGGTGAAGGAAAACTGTGAGAAAAATGAGGGAGCGGGTAAAAAGTTCAACATGTTATGTATTCAAACCTTACAATTACTGCAACCCCTTCTATATAACACCTTGATAATAAAATTATATTAAAAATGAGCTGCATAAAATATAATTTCACTGTATTGGTATAGTAAATATTATTTTATGTGTATTACCTTTTTAAGAAATGAACATTTTGGCTACTAATTTGAATTAATTACCCCTTTATCAGAGGGTCATCATCTTGAATATTATGAAACTATACAATATTTTCAGAATTTACTTGCCATTATTTTGAAAAACACATTATTTTAGTATTGTCTCATACTAAAACAGAAATAGTTCCATTCTATGGAAACTCTTAACTTTTCAAACTGAATAATTGTTAACAGGGCAGAGTATATGTGTTCTTCAATATTCCTATTATTACTAACTACTCATTTTCAAATTCTGAACGTGCCATACTAGAGACATTCAAAAAAGTACCTGTTTGCATTTTATTTAATTCTGCAATAGGTGCATTTTTCAATGTGGCATTACATATTTAAATTCAACAGAAAAAATAGCCACAGTCTGGTGAAGGTAAAACTAAGAAGTATCTATATTAATTCCTCTAGAGTAAACATTTGTTCATCAAAGTAAGCCATTATATCTATGACCATCAATCCCAAGTTTTCTGCCATAAAGTCATCCTACCTCAACAATTTCCAACTTGTAATGTGCACCTTAAAATTCCTTAATTTCACAACAGGAAAAGCATATAATTATTGTGAAAAAATACTACACTTCTGCTAATATGATGCCCTTCGTATTGTAGAAAGAACACTACACTAAACTTTGCTGCATCATTTTCCACCAGTGTTATTCTTTTTTTTTTTTTTTCGGTCTTGGGGCTTGAACTCTGGGCCTGGGCACTGTCCCTCAGCTATTCAGCTCAAGGCGAGCGCTCTATCACTTGAGCCACAGCGCCACTTCCGGTTTTCTGGTGGTTTACTGGAGATAGGAGTCTTACGGTCACTCCTGCTAGGGCTGGCTTTGAACCGCGATTCTCAAATCTTAGCCTCCTGATCAGCTAGGATTACAGGCATGAGCCAGGAGCGCCTGGCTCCAGTGTTATTCTTGAGATCAGAACACTTGCAAATATTATTTACAGTTATATATTTTATCTATCATAGACATTCAGGAGATCTGAATGTCTGAATATTAAGATATGAAGACCCTGGTTCAAATTCCACCCAGGAAGGAAGGTTCCTTAGATTCTTACCTCCAATAAACTGCTCACGAAAAGTGGCACTGAGGTTCAAGTGGTAGAGCAGTAGCCTTGAGCAAAAGCAGGCTCAGAGACAATGCCCAGGCCTAGAAGTTAAGCCCTAGGACAAAGCAAACAACAAAACAAAAACAAACCCTAACCCTAACATTTTTCTCATTGTATACAGAGGTACATAATTAAGGAAATTTCTTCCTGTGTTATGTATAGAAAAAAAAGATGTAGAAAAAAAGATGTCACACAATTACTCTCTTCATACCATGTTACAGCAAAGTCTCAAAAAATTGCTCTTTTGCTAAATTCATAAATTAATAGCATCAATTTGTTGGCAACTTTGTCTAGATTATTCACATTATCATGTTACTTATGAACTGTTGAAATTAACTATTAACTAAATTCTAATTATACCTCACTTGACGAATATTTTAGGCAAATAGAATGCCAGAATCATTTGTGAATTTGTAAATTAAACCTTCTACTTAAAAAAAATTTTATAGTATCTAATAGAATATTAAATTACAAACAAAAATATTTATTTTAAATCTCAATTCTTATTTAGCCAGGTCTACAAAGTCCTACATTAAATGAACTTTCCTGTTTCTCTAGGCTTAAGCTTCTGTAATCCTTCATCATTTCTTTGGAATCTAACAGAATGATTATTGCTCTTTCAAATTCTTGGTTGGGAATCATGTTCACTTTTGCATCTAGTAATGTTCTGTAATGAAGACGATATTTAAACACAACTGAGTTTAAATATATGAGTTGCAGTTCAATAGGAAACTTGACTTCTCAAAACATAATGACAAAATTAGCCCAAACTTCCAACTGTGTGTTTCTTTCTGAATTATTTTTTATTCCTTTCTTGGTTTGTTTTATTGAGATAAAATTATACTACCTAGTCCAGTGAAAGTATCACTATGTCATTCCATTCTCTAATTACCTGTTTAAGTCTGAGTGATAGAATTCCTGGCTTGTATCACATTGTCTTACCATAGTTTGTTGGTTTATTTAATCTAGATACATACTAGAAATTCTGAACTTCTCCAATAATATTTTCCGCTAGACTGATGGCTCAGACTGTTCATGTACTATTTTCAAAGATGTTCTAACATTTGACACAGGATATGAACATTTTCAGATGCACCTGAAGGGGTCTGTGATTCATTTCTTCCTGGATCCGATCCCTTTATTAATGATGACTTGATTTTCTTACTATTTTTGTTCCCACCTACGTAATATTCTCAAGCTTTTTGGGGAAATTTCACTTGAAGACTTTCTAGTATTAAAAATTATCACTTGATTTTAGTCTTACTTAGGACATATTTTCTAACTTTTCTACAGAATCTGAGAGTTGTTCCAAATGTGTGTTTTATCATATAAGTGCCTCTGTGTATATGTGCGTATTTATATGTATATATGTATGCAAAAACCTCATGCTCTTCTTCAGCAATCTTGCTCATAACTAGTACTCCATCACTTGAGCCATTCTCTAATGCATCTTTTGGCTGGTTAATTATAGTGTCTCAAAGACTGTTTTGCCCAAGCTGGATGCAAAATGAACTTCCCAGACTCCTTTGCATTCTTAAGTTTTATTTCTCCAGGGGTATCAACTTTTGAACTACAACCATTTTTGTGAGTGTAAAATCTCAGCTGTAGCCCAGATTTTTAACTCAAGTTCATATAAAGATAAATGAACATACACATTACGTATGCTGAGTGTACACTGTTTTCACATTTCTATGTGATCCTAAGAAGGGTTCAAGTGGCTCACACCTGTAATCCTAGCTAATTAGCAGGCTGAGATCTGAGGATTGCAGTTCAAATCCAGCATGAGTAGGAAAGTTTCTGAGGCATTTATCTCTAATTAACCACAAGAAAACTGGAAGTGGTGTGAGTCTCAAAGGTATAGAAAAAGTTTTGAGCTGAAGAATAGAGGGATAGTGCCCAGGCCCGGAGTTCAGGCCCCACTACCATAAAAAAAAAAAGAAAGAAAGAGAAGAAAAAAAGAAATGTGATCTTAGCCACTAGTTTATTGCTAGTATAATTCCTGTTTTCTCGACATGGACTTTTTTCCAGTTAAGTCCATGGTCTTATCTCTGACTTGATTGGAACCAGAATTATTCTTCCATTCTACTTTTTACAAATCTGCATGATTAGCTATCATGATTTAGAGCTAGTAGAAGAAAGAGAATGGTCTCACCCTTCATGTTCCACTTAGTAGTAATGCTTTCTCTATGTCACTCCCATAGATTTACATACTGGCCTTGGCTTTATTATTTCAACGTTGTCTTATTTTCAGAGTCTTCTATCGAGTATTGAACCATTATACTTAAATACAGAACTTCTCTTTCTCCTATACCTATTGTTTCTCCTTCTGTTAACTTATGTACACTTGGGTAATAATGCACAACACAAACACTGACCAAAAAAACGTTTCCGAGAACCTTCTTCCCACTTAAAATTTGTCTTAATTTACATAGCACTTAGGAAATTTGAACTTAATGTACTCCAGGATAATGTTTTTTTTTCATTTTTTTATTGTGAAAAGGGTGGACAAAGGGGTTTGAGTTACATAAGTAAGTTAATGACTACATTATCTAAGGAGCATTGTTACCTCCTCTTTTGTCTTTCCCCTGCCATCACTTTTCTCCCCACCACCCCAACTCTCCCCTCCTATCCCCAAGTTGTAAAGTTCCTTTCAACGTAGTGTCTTGTTCATCTCATTGTTACAACAGGTCATACTGTTGTATCCTTGATTTACCATTTTATTTCCCTTCCCATCCCCACATTAGAAAAATGCGTATGCACGATGCAGTTAACCTATATCAAACAGTGGAAACGGGTTATACCATGGAGGAAGAAAATAGAAGAGAAACAAAAAAAATCACATAATACATGTTAGATACATTAAAAACAAAAGTAAAAGGGCTGGGATGTAGCTCAGTGGCAAAGCGCTTGCCTAGCAAGTGCAACGTCCTGGGTTCGATCCCCAGTACCAAAAAAGAAAAGACAAAAAAAAAATACAGTTAACCATGGGACCTATGTTTCTTTGGACCTGGCTTACTTCACTTAATATAATTTTTTCCAAACCTTTCCATTTCCTAACAAACGGGGAAATGTCATTCTTTCTGATGGAGGCATAGAATTCCATTGTGTATATATACCACATTTTCTTGATCCATTCATCTACTGAGGGACAACTGGGTTGGTTCCATATCTTAGCTATGGTAAATAATGCTGCAATAAACATAGTTGTGCTGGTAGCTTTAGTGTGGTCTTGTTTGTAAACATTTGGGTAAATGCCCAAAAGTGGGATTGCTGGATCATAGGGGGGATCTATGTGAAGTCTTTTGAGGAACCTCCATACTGCTTTCCAAAGTGGTTGAACAAGTTTACATCCCCACCAACAATGAAGTAAGGTTCCTTTCTGTCCACATCCCCTCCAGCATCTGTTGTTGTTAGAGTTCTTCATTTTTGCTGTTCTAACTGGAGTGAGGTGATATCTCAATGTTGTTTTGATTTGCATTTCTTTTATGGCTAGGGATGTTGAACATTTCTTCATGTGTCTATTGGCCATCGTTCTTTCTTCTTCAGAGAAGCTTCTCTTTAAGTCTTTCGCCCATTTATTTATTGGGCAGTTGTTTCTTTACCGATTTGTTGTTGGGGGGTTTAATTTTTTGAGTTATAAGTATGTTTTAGATATGAGACCCTTGTCCGTTGTATGGCTAGTAAAGATCTTCTCCCAATCAGTGGGCTTTCTATTGATCTTGCTACCTATGTCATTTGCCCTGCAGAAGCTCTGCAACCGTATGCAATCCCATTTGTCCAACCTTTCTTTGATTTGTTGTGTTTCCGGGTCTCTATTCAGAAAATTTCGGCCTGAAACAAGGAGACCTAGGGTTTCTCCTATTCCATCCTGTAATGTTTTCAGAGTGTCTGCTTTGAGTTCAAGGTCTTTGATCCATTTGGAGTTGATTCTGGTGCAGGGTGATATATAAGGATCTAGCTTTAGTTTTCCACATGTAGTTAACCAATTTTGCCAGCACCATTTACTGAAGGGGCTGTCTTTCTTCCATTCTATTGTTTTAGCTTCCTTATCGAAGATTAGATGGCTATAGGTCTGTAGGTTCATTTCTGGGTTTTCAATTCTATTCCATTGGTCCTGAGGTCTGTTCTTATGCCAATACCAAGCTGTTTTGATTACTATGGCTTTATAATAGAGTTTGAAATTTGGTATTGATATTCCTCCAGCAGTGTCCTTTCCGTTGAGGAGCGTTTTTGCTATTCAGGGTCTTTTATTGTTCCATATGAATTTTTGGATTGCCTCTTCTATTTCCTTGAAGAATGAGGGTGGAATTTTGATAGGTATCGCGTTGAATTTGTAGATAGCCTTGGGAAGTATTGCCATAAAGGTCAGATAATGTAATGTTAGGAAAATGAACCCTTAAATATGTATTTTAATGTTTTCGTTTCTTTCATGCATGTGTTTCTAACGCATCTATAAGATTATTTTTTTGTTGCTTTGTATGTCCCTCCCCCACAGTGTAACCCCCGCTTCCAGTATATTTGATGTCAGTATAACATGTGGAGGAGATGGGGACAAACAAGTCGTTGTATGGCTAGTAAAGATCTTCTCCCAATCAGTGGGCTTTCTATTGATCTTGCTAGCTATGTCATTTGCCCTGCAGAAGCTCTGCAACCGTATGCAATCCCATTTGTCCAACCTTTCTTTGATTTGTTGTGTTTCCGGTCTCTATTCAGAAAAAAACAGGTGGACCTGTTGCAACAATGAGAAGTACAAAATGTCATGTCAAAACCAGCTTAACAATGTCGGTGTGGGGGGGGGAGTGGGGTATGATTGGGTGGGGTCGAGGGGGGAGGCTGGGAAGGGAGGTGAAGGGTAAGCAAAGGAGGAGGCTGCAATGCTTGGTAAGAAATGTATGCATTATCCTGCCCATGTAATTGTAACCCCTCTGTACAGTATGTTCTCAAATAAAATAAAATAAAATAAAATAAAATAAAATAAATACAGTTAAAAACAATAATAAAAAAGAAAAAAACAAGTTGTGTCCCTATTTTGGGGCTCATTTCACTTAACATAATCTTATATGGCCATATGAACATGGATAATGTTTTATAAATCATTTAAATTCCATATTTTCTCGTTACTAAGTTGTCTCTGAAACACGTGTTACCTCATGCCCAAAGATGTCTTTGTGCTATTTCAATTAAGCCAGAAAACATTCATTTTTCCTGGAGCAGCACCGTAGATTGTTACTGGAACTAATTGGAAGGAACTTTTACAGGAAGTAGAAACTGAATCCAGGAGAGAAATTGAACATAGGGAAAAGACAAAGTTCAACTTAATTTGTGTGATCCTTTTACTGTACAAGAAAATAATCCAAGGCTTGAAGGAATCACTGTCCCTGACTTTTTCGAGTGTGTTCTTTACTCATAAAACTTTCTGTAAACTTCTAGTTGAGAGTATTACAAAAGGAAACAATATGCCATTTGAAGGCAAGCATAGAAAAAATGGAAATAACATTGTTGTACAATCTTCTGCAAAGAAATAAAGACACGGAGATTTTAAAATATCTTATGCATGGATATTTAACTCTTGAGATGATTCTCTTGTAAAAGTCAGATATCTATTCCTTTATTCTAGTCCTCAGTTCACCATATCAATAAGGATTCCAGTAAGGATCCAGTGAGTATGATCAGCAAAAGGAGCCTCTTTTCAAACCAGTGCTTTAAGGATGGTCCAAAAAAATATTTGGCTTTCTTTGTTTCATGTTTGTTTGTTTAGTTTGAGCTGCTTCTGGGGCTTGAACTCAGAGGCTAGACCCTGTCCCTGAACATTTGTCTTTCCTGCCCACCTGCCCCCAAAGCTAGTACACAACTGCTTGGGACAAAAGTCCACTTCCAGATTTTGGGGGTTTAATTAGAGATAAGAATTTGACAGATTCTCCTGCCTGGGTTGGCTTTGAACTGAGATAGTAAGAAAGCTAAGTGACACCAACTGTATGTATGGACTTCTCTTTTGAACAAAGAAATATTAGATGAAGTTTATTATAAAGGTAATATTTGACAATTTTTAAAAGAGGAGAATACATCCAGCAAAGAAGCCATAACTTAAATAATTCAGCAAAAGTAGGTGCACTGAATCATACTGGAAACTTTTCTTCTGCTTGGGAAGATTACTATTGACTTCATAGTTCCTTTTGGGGAAACTAAAATTATATTTGACTTTTTTTGTTGGTCGTGGGGCTTGAACTCTGATCCTGGGCACTGTTCCTCAGCTCTTGAGCTTAAATTGTGTGCTCTATCACTTTAGATATAGCACCACTTCCTGGTTTCTGGTGGCTAATTGGAGATAAGTGTCTCATGTACTTTCCTGACCAGGTTAGCTTTGAACCACAATCCTCTGGTCTCAACCTCTTGAGTAGCTAGGATGACAGGCGTAAGCTACCAGCACCCGGCTCATATTTGCATTTATGTGCACTTAATGACACTGTAGACAAAAAATGAAAATTTGAATCAAATAATGACATTTCAGCTTTTCAGAAAATTTGAGGTAGCAATTAATATATCTTCCTTTCCCATGCTGTTAAATTAATGAGTCATGAGCTATTGGACTCTTACTTTAGCATCCTCTGATGTCTGCGATGGTGGACTTAGTATAAATAATTGTTAGTAAAGAAATATAGAAAGCCTGATATTTTTAGAAAGCAATGGAGATCAGATAGGAAAGAACAACATAGAATGACATACAATTTATCACACAGAGATTAAGAATTAGCCTAAGTGATATAGAATGCTAAAGGTAATGAAGAATAAGCTTGGTTGATAACTAGTTCTTCAATAACCAAATATGGTTCCCTAGAACAGTTTCTGGTATAATTTAGTTATTATTATTGTAAGGTCCAGTCCTGGATGGCTAACAGACTCCACCCTTCTCTCAGCAAAATCTCCACACAGTACCTGCGTTACCTAGGCAACTGGGACACCTGGAAGAGGTCACATCTGCATCCGCTGAGGTCACATCTGAATTTGATGTGGCCACACCTTTCTGCGCCCATACGCTAGATAAGGCCTACCACAGGCCCAGACGTCCTCTCTCTGCTCTTTTCTAGCTCTTTCTCAGCTCTTTCCTTCTCTTCTCTTTCCTAGCTCTCTCTTTCCCATCTTTCCCAGATGCTCTCTTTTCTAGCTCTTTTTTTCTCTTTTGTAGCTCTTTTTTCTTCCCAGCTCTCTCTCTCTTTCCCAGCTCTTTCTCTTTCCCAGATCTCCCAGCTCTCTTTCCCAGGCCTTTCCCCACCGCGTGGAAGACCAAGATGGCCTGGTGCCAGCCAGAACGAAGAATAAACTTACTCCTTACCTGAATACCATGTTCATGGTGCTGTTCTTATTCAGCTACCTCTTTTTTAAAAAATGTAACAATTGTCATTTATTTCTTCGATCTGGATTATTCCTTCACTTCTATCACAACTATTAATTAGCTGGAGCCTTTTTGGTGCAATAACTGACCAAAAAGATTTATAATTCTCACTTAGACTACCCTCCACATTGTGATTAGCAGTGACCACTCAAAAGCCTGGAATCTTTGAATTTCCAGGATTAATATTCACCTGATATCTAAGCACATTCCTGACATTAATTGCTGTGACTTACTAACAAAACCATTTTTTTAAATCAACACAGCCTTCTAATATAGGTAAAGTACATGAATTAAGAACGATTGTTAAGTCATAATTGGAAGGAGCAATTATATATTCAAATATAGGTTCTTTATTTGGCATTTACTAGGTAAATGCATTTTTTGCCAGTCTTGGGGCTTGAACTCAGGGCCAGGGAACTCTTCCTGAGATTTTTCTCTTTTTATTTTGCTTAACGCTTGCACTCTACCACTTGAAGCACAGCACCACTTCCTTTTCTGTTTTTGTGGTACTGAGGAATTGAAGCCAGGGTTTCATGCATTCTAAGCAATCACTGTAGCATGAAGCCACATTCCCAGAGCTCTAAATGAATTTATTAATATGGCATTACTTTTTCATTCAATTACTATGTACTATAATTTAGGCTTGGTGGTAGAAAAGGAAGTGGAAAACAATACTAAGTCCAGTAAGGCTGACATTCCTATCACATTCCTACAGAAGTACAGTGTGAAGACCTGCAGGACTCATACGGATGTTGCATGTTATATTATTATATAAAAAAAATAAAAAGTCATCCCCGACATCCATAACATTCTGCTTCCAATTTCAAGTTCAAGAGTCAAAAATCGAAGCCTTTTTAATTGATTGGGTATATTTCCTAGGAAGGAAGAAGGAGGATGTGGAAGATGATGTTGGAAAAATATGTATATTGGCTCCCAGTCCACATTTTTTGCAATTTTAAAAAGTGCTACTGACGAACTCTCACATCTACTTGAATATGCTGTCTGCACAAAATGCAGATAAATGAATACATTTATTCTGGTGGATAGTCACATATATTAACGAAATCCAGTTCTCGAAAAAGTTACCAGTATAAATTATTGTCTATAAAATGGTTTCATCTCCTAGCAGAACAAAATGTAGTATTGAATTCTTTGAGATTTTATGCTGCTTCAGTATTAAGATGTTCTCTAATTCCAGTAACATGGAAGCATAAAAGACATGATTTGAAGATCTCAGTAATTTTAGGAACAAAGGTACATAATACTTTCCTTCCTGCAGAGACATGTGATGGCAAGTATGACTGATTGTATTATAGTTCTCTTCTTTTTCCTCTTTATCTCAAGTGTTGCATATTTTGGCATATTAGACTGCCCTGCATCAGCTTCCTGTAGGTGAGATTTACCTCTACTCTGCAATGTCAAGATTGGTCATGTGACTTACTTTGGCTTACAAAAATGAACCAGAAGTGGTGAAAGGCTATTTCTAGGGGAAGATTTCTATCCCATTGTTTGTGTCTAAGAGCTAACTTTTTTTCCCTTAGCTATAAAAATAGCATATTTCCAGAGGGAATCTTTTTTCAACTTATATACTGGAAGAATATAGCATGTAAAATGAGGCAAAACTCAAACACAGAAAGAATTAAGCGAATATTAGAATGTGATACTAATGTTAATTTCTTACCATTCTTGTATGACTACAGCACATCAGAATTTAAGAAATACTAAACAAGTACTAAAAAAAGATAACACTTCCTGTTTGATGCTATTACATTTTTTAAATAAATAAGCATTCTCTATGTGATCACTTGAGGGGTTAACTTTTTCTATAAATGTATTTAATCACTCTAGAGCACTGTATATAACATCCACAATCATTATCAAGAACTTGTGATTGAGATGAGGAAGAACAAAATATCTAGAGTTCTCACTTCTCTTTTCCTCTTCTCCTTTTTCTACTGAGAATTTTTATCCTTTCTCCAAATTCTCCTTTTAATAAAGAAAGAATGACACATGTGGATATCAAGCAAAATGCTTCAAAGCCAGAATTTCATTCTTTCAGAAATAGATGAAATAAATCAGAGTGGCTCAAGGAAGAAGCAAAGCATGATTTTTCCCCTTTCTGGCTTCAACAATAGAGTCTGAACACGACTCTAAACATCTAATAAACAATTTGCCTTGGCTAATTTTTTTAAAATATTGTTTTTTAATAAATAATAATTTTAACAATTAAAAAATTTTAAATATATAGTAATTTGTTCTTTGCTTTTGGTAGGCATAAAATAAGACTGCATTAACATTGTGTGAGTTGAGAGGCTAAATTTTATAAGAATCCAAACAAAATGAAAAATATATGATGTTAAGATAAATAGCTTTTAGGTACATTTTCAATATGACATATACACAGGGACATCTTTTTTCTTCTTTTCCTCTCCACATTTCAATAAGCAGTTCATGTAATTCAAATAGCTGTGTTTCTTTCAGAAATAGATTACACATAAACAAGTTAAAAGACGAGAACCAGTATTGGTAGTGCATTCTTTAAAAATAGCAGTCACATAACTGTTAACCATAATTCCAAAATAACAACAATCAAATGCTCTTGAAAAGAGAAGATTGTAAGCAGAATATTCAAAAAGTGATAGTGCTAGAACTGCTTCAGGAGCTGCTGTCTGACATTTAAGATTGCTAGTACATGATAATCAGGATTAAATGCTTTCAGGAACCCAATTTTTTCTAGTTATATTTTATTAAAGAAATATGTTGTTCAAAATTAATGAAAGGGTAACAGGTTATAACCTGTAGAAAGAATGCTTACACACTCATTGTGGTAGGCAGTAAAATACCTTCCCAAAATATCTATAGTCCCGAAATATCTAATCCATAAAATGTTGATTTACATTTTATATATAAGGTTGTAAAATAATCACCTTTCATTACCCAAGGAACACAAATTTGAATAATTATCAGATGGGCAAAGTATACTCAAAAGTCCAAGCTGTAGTTCGAAAGGGACATCATTAGGTAAGAATCATCAGAATGATGTAAAGATGCTACATTACAAGATAAAGGAAAAGACAAGAACACAGATTCTGAAGTTTGTGGAAAGCAGAACAGGAAATAAAGGCTTTTTCCACTAGAATCACTTGAAAAATATTTTAGCTCTGTAGGGGGCTCAATTTTAATCCAGTGAGACTTATTTTAGATTTCTGTCCTTTAGAAATGTAAATGATAAATATGGATTATTCAAGCCAATTATCTTGTAGAAATATTTTACAGCAGATTTGTTGTGGTAAGCTAACTCAACTACAACCTTTTCCTGATGCAACTACAAGGATACCACACGTCCTAGTTTCTGAGAATAAGAAAAAGTTGCCACCAGCTTTGTACACATGTATGATATACATACTACTAAGGGCCTTGCATTAATGAAGTCTTGAATTCCTAAATAATATTTAAACAAGAAGCTCCCTATCTTCATTTTCACATTTGGAGATCACTAAGTACCAAATTTATGTAGAAGGCTACGGTAAGAATATAGAAACGAAATCTGTCTCCTATTATTATCAAGATAATTTATGTCATTTTGATTTACAGTTTCTAAGGTAATAAAAAAATAAGGTAAAACGGAAACAGTAACTCAATCTTCTCTCCTTCTTAACTTTCCAACAGAAATTAGAGAATCCCGTAAAGATAAGCAATCCCAGGATGGTATAGGATGTTATAGGATCACCAGATGGTGAAAAAGAAGTTAACAAAAATGGGTCCCATGGAACAATGGGAAACAAAATCTACACCTACAGATTGTGATATAGCTAGAAAATAGTTTCCACTATGCTAAGTCTTTGACATTTTAGATTTGTTTACACAGCTACTTTCATCTCTTAGGAAATTACTTTATTAATACTCAAGGGTTTGCAGCGTATGACCCAGGAACAAATAATGCTTCTAAATGTAAACTAGCAGGATACTATGAGTAACCAAGGCATTGCTATAGCTGATAAAGAAGAATGATCTTGGGGCATAGTCAATCTTGAACTTTTTCATAGCTTTCCTCTTCTCCAACATTAGAAGTCCTAGTCTAGATATGTAAAACATTAATAAAGGATTTTTTAATTTTTTTTCGTTCACACTAAAGCAAATACACTTTTCTTTTTTCCAAACCTGACTTTGAAAGAGTCAGACGCTCACCATTATTTTATAGACAAACATTTACTGCTTTGACTTAGGAGTTTTCTTGACTTTGGGTGTTGCTATTATTTTGGCAACTACATAGAATAACAAGATAAATCCCTTTTGCTTATTTTGGATTGTTCAAAGTCAAGCTGCCTTCAGTTTTCTGTTCCCTTCTTCACTGCTAATTAAAGTTTAATTATTGCTCTTTAAATGATAACAAAAACGTGATACTTTAACGTATATTCTCATTGAAACCAGTGAAAACAGGAGTGTCTGCGATTGTTATATAATTGTTTTCAAATATTTTTCTTGGCTATTTTCATTATTGCCTTTGTTCCTGTCTTCTAATCAGGAACACAAGGTTACACAAAATATCTTCCTAAGGAATAGGATGTTAGGCAGAAAAAAAATAGATATATAATTGAAAGTTTTCATCTCTTAAGAGACTGAAAAGTTCAAAAGACATTTTGTTATAACTTGTACGGTTAAGATGACTTGAATGTTTTGGTTCTTTTTTTTTTTTTTTTGTCGGTGGTGGGGCTTGAACTCTGGGCCTGGGCGCAGAGCTCAGCTCAAGGCAAACACTCTACCACTTGAGCTACAGCGCCACTTCCGGTTTTCTAGTGGTTTATTGGAGATAGGAGTCTCACGGTCTTTCCTGCCTGGGCTGGCTTTGAACCACGATCCTCAGATCTCAGTCTCCTGAGTAGCTAGGATTACAGGCGTGAGCAACCAGCGCCCAGCTAATGTTTTGGTTCTTAAACTAAGTGAAATGCATGTAAAATATTACAGTTGTTCCAAAAAATTATTATGGTTTATACTTTTATGCTTCAATGAGATGAAACCTCTTACATGTTTGGA
Organism: Dipodomys merriami; assembly: GCF_024711535.1. Classification (NCBI taxonomy): domain Eukaryota; kingdom Metazoa; phylum Chordata; class Mammalia; order Rodentia; family Heteromyidae; genus Dipodomys; species Dipodomys merriami. The sequence goes on along the minus strand of NW_027206435.1, from coordinate 17,353 downwards.
GGGTATATTTATTTTACGGTAGAAGGATTAATGTTAGAAAGCCAAGGGAGGTTCCTAAAACAACACTGCCTATCACGTATCAGTTAATTATACTTATGGCATATAAGTATATAAACATACAGTTATGAATTGAGTGAGAAATATGTGATTTACACAATTGATTCAATAACAACTAGTATATCTAGTGAGGATTTAAAAGTTTTATTATACATATTTTAACATTTATGCCAAAATATTTGTTTATTTGTAACTGTTTATTTTTAATTTTTGTCGGTCATGGAGCTTGCAATCTTCACCTGCACGATATCCGTCAGGTCTTCAGCTCAAGACTAGTGCTCTTCCACTTGAGCCACAGCCAGTTTTCTGGTGGGTATTTGGAAGTAAGAGTCTCACGGTCTTTCCTGCCTAGGCTGGCTTTGAACAATGATTCTCACCTCTCAGCCACCTTAGTAGCTAGGGTTACGAGCATGAGCCATTGGCGCCTTGCAACATAATTATTTTTTACACATTTATGAAGTATGGAGTGATAATCCCATTCATTTATATATTGTTTAATGATCAAGCCACACCATATCCATTAATTTCTGCATGTAACATTTCTTTATAGGGAGAATGCTCAAAAACTTATCCTCTGGCTGTGATGAAATATCTATTCTTAACTATAATCACTTTGCTTCTTGTAGGATAAAATTAATATATTTACTTTTAGTCATGGAAGTCTGCTAATTAAAACATGAATTGTAAAGTGAAAGAAGTTCATAGTTCCATTACTTGTTTAAAAAATAATTATGCATTTTTTTCAATTTTATTTCTTTGGGAATGTGTAGTATTCATTGATTTAACTGTTAAAATTGATAACAGTTACATTATATCAAGTAGATTCAAACTTGTATTTTAAAATTGCACACTTAACACAAATATACTTCCACATTCTTCTAAGACATAATTAAAATAATGGTATAGCAAAGCTTGGTGTTAGTTGTTCATGTGTAGAATCCTAGAAACTCAGGAAGCTAACACCTGAAAATTTTAGCTCAATATCAGTCCAAACAGACAAAATGTGAAAACTTATCTCCAATTATCCAGCAGGAGGCAGAAGGTGTGGATGTGGCTCAAGGAATAGCCTGTCATCAGCTATGAGCAAAAAACACAAGGGAGACCATTAAACATTGAGTTCAAGCCCAAAAATGGCATATACACACAAGACAACAAAAAAAATTAGTATGAACATCAATAATGAAGACAAAATTGTAGAAAAGATCATGAGAAATGTTGTGAAAACATCTGGAAAACAAATTATTAGACAGAATTTTGATTCATGACAGGTAAATGTCACAGTATAATTTGGACAATCTCATTGTAGTCATTTGTGTTGAAACCTGGCTATTGGGTAACATGTGAAAGAGCAGACTGGATTACCTGACATATCAGACTTCGTCTGTAACTATGTATCATCCCACTCTGCAAAAATCTAAAATCATGCTTGTTAATTTAAAAAGAACCTCATGTTAGAGACTGTTTGGTCCACACAGACTGGGGTCCTTATTTTGAGGTTTCAGACCAGTGCTTTTTTTAATAACCACTCCTCTTTTACCCCTCTTCCCTGTTGCAGCTATCCCTTACTAAACTGGCACCAAGCCAAGGCTTTGAACTAGACCCCCCCCCCCGCCTTAGTCCCTCCCTTTCTCCAGCTACAACTCAGTTCACATATTATCACTCTTTTAGCATTAGTTATTTTCTTAATAATCCTCACCAGAAAACTCTTATATTCATGTAAACCCACTATAAATAACCTAGTTAGAAAAGGAAGAAAGGCATTGGCTGAGACACTCATTTGTAGGTTTGTTCCCTAATAAATCTGTGCTACACTATCTTTGTTTTTCATGGCTTTTGAGTCTGACAAATGATTGATTTGGTTTGATGTAATCCCATTTATCCAGACTTACTTTGGAAGTTTCGACCTATGCAAAGGAGCCCCCATGTTTCCCCCTAACTCTTCCTGTAACATTTTCAAGGTATCTGGACATACATTGAGGTCTTTGATCCATTTGGAATCGATTCTGGTATAGGGGGATATATAAGGATATAACTTCAGTTGCCTGTGTACAGCCAATTCTACAAGCACATCTTTTTTAAGAGGCTGTTTTTCTTCCATCCTGTGTTTCTGCCTTCCTTATCAAAGATTATATACCTATAGGTGTGGATTAATTTCTGGATCTTCAATTCTGTTGTATTGATGGAATTCTGAGCTTCCATTGGAAAAAATGCCATTACCCCATTCCTGAAGAAATAGAAAGACTGGGAAACAATAATATTAAGTGAAATAAGCCACATCCAAATAAGTATATGCTGCATGGCTTTCCTCATTTCTAATAACTAGATATATCCATAAATCTACAAGGTAATGCAACAGATAATAAATGACATATAATTGCACTTGGATATGATTAACAGCACTCTAAACATTCACATGGCAAGAGCAATGGAAGCTATTCTTAGGAGAGGATCACAATAGCTCAATAGCTATGTGCATATGACCAGATAAAGTGATGCTTATTGAAATGAACTCTAAGAATCAATCATACATGTGAAATACATATATATGCATATAATTTTAAAAGATGTCATATAACAACCGACTTCCCTGTAAACTCAACAGCAACATTATAAGTTTAGAAGATAAAATTGAGGAAAGTTTTCAACACATAAACTAAAATGCATAGAGGAAAAGGGAGAGAAAAGATAAGATGGAAAGTAGAATAGTTAACTACTGAAGAATTCATAAACAATTTCCAAATCTATATATGAGAGCTGGGGTACAGCTCAGTTGTAGAACTAGACTAATATATACAAAGCTATCTGTTCAATCTCCAAGAAGGCCTAAAAATAAGTTAATAAATAATAGTAATACAATAATTATTTGAAATAAATGCTTTCATATTTGAGAGGCCTGAATCCTCAAACAGTAAACAAAATATTCTCAATTCTTGTACCAATGACATGAAACTACAAGAATGAAGAGCAAATAGTTGCCTTTTCTGTCCTTTCCTTTTTCTGTTTTCTTTTTTTTCCTTTGATAATACTGGTGCTTGAAGTTGCCAAAGCTCTAACCACTTTATATTATTTTTCAGGCCAAGCCTCCCTTGAGCAATCATGTCTTACCTATGGCTTGCACAAACGTGAGTAACAGGGAAATTACACTATATCTAGCTTACTTTGGTTTGGTAATTTCTCACTTTTTTTGTAAAAATTGGCCCTGATATCAATCTTCTAAGTCTCTGCTTTCTAATTAGCAAGGTATATTTCATCTCAAGCTTGGACCCAGACTAGTTCTCAATGTAAACATTCAATATTGACTTCTGTTTTCTTGATATCATTAAATTCTATTGAGGTTAGTATGGATCTTTATGATGTTATAAGAACACAGTTATATCCCTTGAATACTTTCCCCAGTTTCTTTAAATATTTATTGTAAGACATCACAAGTAGACATTAATATTTCACAAGTACCTTAAGCAGCATTCAGTTGTTTTAATTATTTTGTTCACATATTAAGTCCAATATAATGTTATCAACTCTATATGAATATACTATATTTACAGATACGTTTCTTTACCAAAAATGAGTCTGTCTCATGCTATTCTTTTATAATTAAACCCACTTCTTCTCTTTGTCCCATCCGAAACCTGTTTCATCCTGGTAACACATTTTTTCTCTGACTTCTAGATCATGCAATAAATAAGTTTTTAAGATTGCCTTCAAATATATGATAGATTATTCCCAATTATTGTATGCCTTAATATTGTATTGCATTTATGAGAGTTGCCTTTTGGTTCTGTTATTAGAGAACGTAGCACAATTCTTTTCCCATTCACCTGAAGAAAGCCTGAATTGATTTCTATTTTTTAGAGGAAATAATGCTGCTATAATCCTCTGTGTTTTGGCTTTGGGGTGAACGTTACATTTTATTTCTGTGAGACAAAGCCTGAAGAGCTCAATTCCTGTGCTATGCTATGGGTTACATATTTCATATTCTAGGAACCTGTCACAATGTTTTCACAAGTGGCTTTCCCATTTGACATTCCTGCCATGATCCATAGTTTCTCTGTTTCTTGATAGCATTTAGTATGGTCATTATTGTATTACATGAAGTAATTCTCATCTATATTTTATGATGTCATTTTACTTTTAATGTGCAATTATTTGATGACTAATGATGATTTTCTTGTGCTTATTTTTCACAAGATGTATTTTGCTGGTTTCAATTTTTTTTTAACATTAGGTTTTGAGAGTTCTAAGTAGAGTCTCGATTTGAGGTATTTTTCAGTTATAGGATTTGCAAATATTTTATCCTTGAGTCTGGGTACCCTTCATCATCATCATCATTACCATCATCATCATCATCATCATCATCATCATCATCATCATCATCATCATCATCATCATCATCATCACTACTAGTATTACTACTATCACTTTTGTACATGTATGTATGGTCCTGTGGTTTGAACTCAGGGTCCCTGAGAATTGTTGCATTTTGTTAACAATTTACCCTTTGAGTCATGCCTCACTACTGATTTTTGTAAATTAATCAGAGATAAGATTCTCCGGGATTTTTTTTGTGGGCTGGCTTCGAATAGCAATACTCAAATCACAGCCTCCCAAGTAGCTAGGATGAGATACATAAGCCCTCTGCTCCCAATTTGTATTCACTACTTGTATATGAGCTTTCACAGACCAAATTCTATTTTACACTTTTATTGAGTTCTACTATATCAAGTTTCCTTTCCTATAAGTTTAATGCCTAAGTTAAGAATACTTCATCTCCAAAATTGTCAAGACATCTTTCTTTGATTTACATTTACATCACTCTTTTTGTTTTATATGCCATGTTTTAATCCTGCTTGAAGTTAATATTTGAATAAATTGTTATGTTTAAGTCAATGTTTATTTTTTAATTCTCCCCCAATACTTGCTAACCTATCACCACTTATTAAAGAGAATATCATTCCACAAATATTTTGTTTTACTCCTTATTAAATATTCCTTGACAATAATTATGTGGATCCAATCTGGTGCCTTATAAACCCATTGAGCTGTGTAATCTTTCCTTTACAAACCTAACAATTTTACACTAACAGCTTTAATATTGGACAGAGAAATATATTTAAGTTTATATTCCTTTGTCAATGAGTCAAAGAGTGCTGGTCAGGTGTTTTTGGAAATTGTCAAAAACTTATAAATATTAATGCCAACGAAAAACTTTAACCTTCCTGAATAAGTTATCAAAAAACTGTCTGTTATAATATACCAACAACCAAAGAACATGAAAAGGTCATATCATGCCTAGACACTGCATACATAGAGATTAGTGGAAATAGAAACATCAATAAGATAGCCCTGCACAACCACTATATAGAAATTGGAATCCTTATACATTGGTGCTTGGCACTTAAAGTGAGATAGTCAGTTTGTTAAACATACTGGCAATCTTTTAGACATTATACATAGAGTTGCCTCTATGATCCAGCATTTTCAATCATAATTTTATATACAAAATATATTTCAACTTATGTCAAATGAGACACATGTACAAGAATAGATATTGCAAAACCTTTTATGATACAATATAATAAATTGTTGAGATGCTCATTGAGGATGTAATACAATTATACACATGTATGCAAAACAACATGAAATAAATTTACATGGACTTACTTAGGAAACACTAATATTGCATATGAAAAATGGATAAAACAGACTATATTTTCTTTTTTTTTTGATCGGGGGGGGGTCCCGTAGTGGGGCATGAACTCTGGGCCTGGGCGCTCTCCCTCAGCTCTTCAGCTCAAGGCTAGTGCTCTATCACTTGAACCACAGCTCAACTTACGGCTTTTTTCTTTTTGATTATGTGGTGCTGAGGAATCGACCCCAGGGCCTCCTGCATGCAAGGCAAGCGCTTTAACACTGAGCCATCTCCGCAGCCCTATACTACATATTCTACTTACAATGAGATGTACAAGTCGTTATGTCGAAAACAAACTTTACAACTTTCGTGCGAGGCGGGCGGGGAGGATTGAGTGGGGGGTCGGGGGGAAGATGGGAAGGGATGGAGAGGGGAAACAAAGGAGGAAGCTACAATGCTTGATAAGAAATGTACTAATTATATGAGCTTTTTAAAATTGGCACAGTGACATAGCCTCTGAGTGACTATGTATGACATTGAGAGCCAGTAAATATTCTACATAATTATGTAAATTGAGGGATGAAATAGGATTGAGAGGGATGAGGGATAATGAACCTCAAGTTGCATTGTATTAGCCATGAAATGTTTCTTACTGGTAGACAGTTTGCCTTGCAAGTATGAAGCCCTGAGTTTGATTCCTCAGTACTACATAAACAAAAAAAGCTGGAATTGGTACTATGACACAAGTCGTAGAGTGCTAGCATGAGGAAAAGAATCTCAAGGACATTGGCAAGGCCTTGAGTTCAAGGCCCAGGATAAACCAAAAAATAAAAGATGCATTGTTTTAAGCCAGGCACTAGAGGCTCACACTTGTTTTTCTAGATAGTAAAGAGGCTGATGATTGAGCTTTGAAGCCAACCCTGGCAGGAAAGTCTGTGAGATTCTTATCTCCAATTAAATCTCAGAAAAATCTGAAATTGTTGCTGTGCCTCAAATGATAGAGTTCTAGTGTTCATCCAAAGGAGCTCAGGGACAGCGCTCAGACCCAGAGTTCAAACCTCAGGAGAAAAAAAAGAAAAAAACTCACTAAATACTGTTCATAAACTGCTTTGTCCAACTGCAATTTCCATTCAACTACTTAAAGTTAATTAAAAAATATGATAAGAATAAAATACGAATCATTTTGGGAGCAAGACATAGATAGAATTGAAAGGTTGTTTACAGGGGACAAAGTAAATTTTATATCAGGAAGTTTGAGTTGAAATTTGTTCTTCAGTCTTCTTACATCATTTATGAATGTGACAGTACTACCAGTTATGGGTCAATTTCCTTGAGGAGCAGATTGTATTCTTCTTTCTTTTCATAAGAAACCATACAGGAAATTCTTTTGCCTTTTTTTTTCAATTGGGAAAGTACATTACATAGGGGTTACAATTACATGGGCAAGGTAATAAGTACATTTCTTATCAAACATTGTTACCTACTCCTTTGTTTCTCCTTCCCAAAACTTCCCATCTCCCCCTCATCCCCCCCAGCGAAAGTTGTACATTGTATTTTTGAAATAAAATCTTGTGTATCTCATTGTTGCAATGGGTCCACCTGTATCCCTATTTAAACAATCTCTTTTTTCCCTCACCTCCACAAATTATACCAACATCAAATACAGTGAAAGCAGGGGATATACAGGGGGGAATGGACATACAAAGCAATAAAGAAATCATCTTATAGGTATGTTAGGAACAATCGCAAGAAAGAAAAATTGAATCCTTATCTTGGTCTCAGACATAAATTAGTTACTGCAAATAAGGGATACCATGGGAGCTACATTTCTTTGGGCCTGGCTTACTTCACTTAATTTATTTTTTCCAAGTCTTTCCACTTCTTAACAAATGGGGCAATTTCATTCTTTCTCATGAAGGCATAGAATTCCATTTTGTATATATGCCACATTTTCTTGATCCATTCATCTACTGAGGGGCATCTGGGTTGGTTCTATATATTACCTTCGGTAAATAAATCTGCAATAAACATGGTTGTGCTTATAGCTTTGTTTGTGAACATTTGCATAAATGCCCAAAAGTGGGATTGTTGGGTCATAGGGGAGCTCTATGTGGAGTCTTTTGAGGAACCTCCATACTACTTTCCAAAGTGGTTGAATCAGTTTACACTCCCACCAACAATGCAGTATGGTTCCCTTCTCTCCACATCCCCTGGAACATCTGTTCTTTAAATTAGAGTTCTTGATTATAGCCATTCTAACTGGGTGAGGTGGTATCTAAATGTTGTGTTGGTTTTCATTTCTTTTATGGTTAGGGAGGTTGAGTATTTCTTCATGTGTCTATTGGCAATCCTTCTTTCCTCTTCAGAGAAGTTTCTCTTTAAGACTTTAGCTCGATTTGTTTTTGTCCTTCCCCTCCACAAATTATACCAACATCAAATACAGTGAAAGCAGGGGTTATACTGTGGGGGAGAGGCATTAATGGTTATGTCGAAAAACGAACTTTACAACTTTGGCAGGGTGGGGGAGGTAAAAATCGGATTGGGGGAGGTAGGGGGATTATGGGAATGGATGGGAAGGGAAAAAAAAGAGGAGGCAACAATGCTTGATAAGAAATGTACCGTTATCTTGCCCATGTAATTGTAACTCCTCTGTATGGTATTCTCACAATTAAAAAAAGAAAGAAAATAATAACAAAAAAAGAAATGTACTCATTACCTTGTTCATGTAACTCTAACTTAATTTTAAAAAAAGAAAAAAAGACTTTTGCTCACTTATTTATTGGGCAGTTGTTTGTTTGAAGATTTGTTGGGGGATTCAATTTTTTGTCTCCGGTATATTTTAGATATGAGACCCTTGTCCATTGTATGGCTAGTGAAGTATTTCTCCCAATCCGTGAGATTTCAATTGATCTTGATAGCTATGTCCTTTGCCAATGCAGAAGTTCTGCAATTTCATGCAATCCCATTTGTCCAACATTTATGTGAATTGTTGTGTTTCTCCGTGTCTATTAAGAAAATTTCGGCTTGTGCCAAGGAGACCTAGGGTAGCTCATATTCTCTCCTGTAATGTTTTCAGAGTTTCTGCTTTGACCCCGAGGTCTTTGATCCATTTGGAGTTGATTCTGCTGCAGGGTGATATATAAGGATCTAGCTTTAGTTTTCTACAAGTAGTTAACCAATTTTTTCAGCACCATTTACTGAAGAGGCTGTCTTTCTTCCATTCTAGTTTTTTAGCTCCCTTATTGAGGATTAAGTGGCTATAGGTCTGTTCGTTCATTTCTGAGTTTTCAATTCTCTTCCGTTGGTCCTGGGGTCTGTTCTTGTGTCAGTACCAAGCTCTTTTGATAACTATAGCTTTGTAGTAGTGTTTGAAATTTGGTATTGATATTCCTCCAGCAGTGATCTTTCTGTTGAGGATCATTTTAGCTATTCGGGGTCTTTTATTGTTCCATATGAATTCTTGGTTTGCCTTTTCTATTTCGTTGAAGAATGAGGTTGGAATATTGATAGGTATCACATTGAATTTGTAGATAGCCTTGGCAGGTAGTGCCATTTTCACGATGCTGATCCTTCCAATCCAGGAACTTGGGAGATTTTTCCACTTCCTAAGTTCTGTTTTGATTTCCTTTTTCAGGTTTTTAAAGTTTTCATCATAAAGGTCCTAAACTTCTTTGATTATGTAAATTTCTACATATTTTATTTTTTGTGCACTATTATGAATTGCCTTCCTGATTTCACCCACGCTTTACTCATTGTTTTCATACAGATAATCCATTGATTATTGAGGGTGAATTTTATACCCTGCTTCTTTGCCAAAGTTTTGAATCAGCTTCAGTAATTTGGAAGTGGAGTCCGTGTGATTCTTTAAAATCATGTCAGCTGCAAAGGGTTTTGTTTCATCTTTCCCAATTTGGAACCCCTTTATGTTTGCATCTTGTCTTATTGCAGTAGCTAAGCATTCTAATACTAAGTTGACGAGAAGTAGAGAGTGGGCATCCTTGTCTCATTCCTAAGTTAAGAGGAAATGGCTTTATTTTTCCACCATTAAGTATAATGCTGGCTGTAGGTTTCTCATATACAGCCTTTATTGTATTGAGTAATGTTTCCTAGATTCCTAATTTTTTCAGACCCATCATCATAAAGGGGTTGATGGATCTTGTCAAATGCTTTTTCTGCATCTGTTGAGATAACTATGTGGTTCTTATCCTTGCTGTTTTTTGATGTGATGAGTTATATTAATTGATTTGTGTATATTGAACCAGATTTGCATCCCTGAAATGAAACATGTTAGATCGTGATGCGTGATTTTTTGGATGAATTTTTGAAGTAAATTGGCCAAAATTTTGTGGAGAAGTTTTGCTTAATATTCATCAAAGAAATGAGTCTATAGTTCTTGTTATTTGATGAGTCCCTGCCTGTTTTTGGAATAAGGGTTATTATGGCTTCATAGAATGAGTTCGGTTGTGAATTTTCCCTTTCAATTTCATTGAAGAGTTGGAGGATTATTGGTTTGAGCTCTGCTTTGAAGGACTTTTAGAATCCATCTGTTGCTGGCATTTTCTTAGATAGAAGGTCTCTTATTGCTGATTTTATTTCAATCCTTGATATGGGGCTGTTAAGATGGTTTATCTCATCTTGGTTCATTTTTGGCATGTCCATATTTGCTAGGAAAAGGTCCATTTATGCCACGTTCTCACACTTATTAATATAAAGTTTTGAGAAGCATTCCTTTATAATGTTCTGAATCTTGTTTCTGTGGTGATGTTTCCATTCTCATCTCTGAATTTATTTATTTGGGTGTGTTTTCTTTTTCTGATAAGATTTGCTAACAGTCTTTCAATTTAGTTAATTTTTCGAAGAACCAACTCTTTGCTTTGTGGATTCTTTCTATGGATTTTTTTTAAAAATTCTAATTCATTTAATTCCTACTTAATTTTAAGTATTTCTTTCCATCTACTGGGTTGGGGTTTATCATGATGTTCTTTCTCAAGGAGGTTCAGATATCTCATAAAATTGTTGGTTTAAGGTCTCTCCAATTTGTTGATGTAGGAACTCAGAGCTATCAACTTCCATCTGAGTACTGCCTTTGCTCTATCCCAGAAGAGCTGGTAATTTGTGTGTTCATTTTTGTTGAATATCATGAATATTTTAATTTACTTACTAATCTCTTCCATGACACACTGGTGATTCAACAGTATGTTGTTCAGCCTCCATGTGTTACAGGACTTTCATTGGTGCCTTTTGGTGTTGAGTTCTAATTTTATTCCCTTGTGGTGTGAGAGAATGCATGGCAAAACTTCAATGTTTCTGAATTTGGACAAGTTTGCTTCATGACCTAAAATGGGGTCTATTTTGGAAACTGTTCCGTGTGATGCTGAGAAAAACGTGTATTCTGATGCTGCTGGATGAAATATTCTGTAGATGTCTGTTATATCTAGTTGATCCATGCAGTTGTTTAGATCTGCTGTTTCTCTGTTGAGTTTTTGCCGATTTGATCTATCTCGTGGGTATAGTGGTGACTTAAACACTTCAACAATTTATGACTTTGGATCTATGTGAGATTTGAGGGAAAGTAGTGTTTCTTGGATAAATCTGGGTGATCCGTTGTTTGCCAAATAGAGATTTAGAATTGTAATATCCTCCTGAAGGGGAGATCGCTTAATTAGTATGTTGAGACCTTCTTTATGTCTTCTCACTAATTGTAATTTGAAGTCTATTTTATCTGAAATCAGGATTGCCATTCAAGCCTCTTTATGGGGACCATTTGCTTGGTAGAATTTGTTCCAGACTTTCACTTTCAAAATGTGTTTGTTTGTATGAGCAAGGTGTGACTCCTGAAGGCAGCAGATAGAAGGATCTTGCTTTTTAATCCAACTAAACAGTCTGTCACTTAATTGGAGAGTTAAGTCCATTAATGTTGAGAGTTAGGACTGAGAAGTGTTTGGGAGTTCCTGCAATGCTATCCAACTTCTTGGGGGCTGGAGCAATTGGATTCTTCCTATAGTTCTTGGATTCTCAGTTTGGGTGCGGTTTCTTGGTCTTTATTGTGGTCTTGTTGGTTTTCTATGTGTAGCACATCGTTAAGTATTTTTTATTGGGCCAGTTTGTTGGAGATCCATTGTTTCAGTTTTTCTTTGCTATGGAACGTTTTTATTTTACCTTCAGTTATGAAGGAGAGCTTAGCTGGGCACAGTATGATTGATTGATAGTTGTTTTTCCTTAGGACATGGCCTACATCATTCCAGGCTCTTCTTGATTTAATTGTCTCGATTGAGAAATCTGAGCTGATTCTATATGGTTTCCCTTTGTAAATAGTTGATCTTTTCTACTTGACAGCTTTAAGGATTTTTTCCTTGGAATTGATCCTGTGTGGATTATAATGTAATGGTGAGATATCCTTCTCTAGTCTGGTCTATTTGGGGTTCTAAAACTTTCTTGTATCTGAATAGGCCTATCTTTTTGCATGTTTGGGAAGTTCTCTGCTAGGATCATGTTAACTAAATTTCCTAGACCACTAAATTCTGTCTCTAGTTGCTGCTCTACCCCCATTATCCTCAGATTAAGTCTTCTGTGAGTGTCTTCAAAATGTTGAATAGATCTATCATATTTCTTGGATTTGTCTTGGATAGTTGTATGTTCTTTCTCTGTAATAAGCTGGCTGTCCTCAATCCCTCAAATTTGCTCCTCTGCATGGTATAAGCTACTGTCGAGATTTTCTACTTTGTTTTTTTAAATTTCTTTTCCTTCTAATTGGTCAGCTTTGATGGCTTCAAATTCTTTGTTGGAGCTTTGTTTTAGATCTTGTAAGAACTTCTTTACCTCCTTAATTTGGTGTTGTGTTTATTCTCAAATCACGTACTTGATTGGTTATGGTTTCCTTGTACTCCCATTCCTTCTGTTGGGCTCCATTCAGCATTCCCTTTGTGGTCTCCCTGAATTCTTTCAGCTTTCTGTTTATGGATTCCATGAATGCCTCTATTGATATTTGTATCTTGTCATACTGCTCTCCCAAGTCCTGTATTACTCTTTGATTAGCTTCCTCATGTTCATGCATTTCCTGTAGTTCTCTTTGACTGTTTTCAGCCTGCTCATGCAATTCCTGTATTTCTCTTTGACTGTTCTGATCCTGCTCATGCAATTCCTGTATCAATCTTTGAGGAGCTTCCTCACTCTCATGAGATTCCAGTATTAATCTTTGGTTTGCCTCTCTCTCCCTATCACGCTCACATTGAATCCTTTGCAGGTGTTCAATCTTTTCATTCACCATGTTTACCAGTAGTGTTTGTAGAGATGTTTGGGAACTCTCTTTTGGATTATACATTAACTATGCTGTCAAATGATTTTCCTGAGTGGGAGTTCAGATAACTGGACTTGCAATTTTCCTTGTGTTTTTCCGGTTTGTTCTGCCCAGTTGGTATGAAAGTCACACCAATTTTTTGTTAGAACAAAATTTTAAGGCAAGTATCATCAAAGTTCTGTAGTTGCACAGACAAAAGTCTGCAGATACAATATTTTTCAACAGATACAATTTATTCAACATCAAACAACTATGGCTTAATGGGCTAAGAACAGCAAAGAAGAATTTGGCAAATCACAAATTATTAATTTTAGTTGGAAATGTGGGCAAAAATAGGATTAGAGGGATGTGGAGAGTTAAAAGGAGAGTGAATTTAACCAAGTCCTAATCTTAGAGAGGGAAATGGATTAGGCAGAATGCTAGAAGCAAGATTAAGAAAAAAAAAGAAAAAATGGAAATACAAAAATTTAAATTTAAAAAGTGAAACACTTAAAATTATGTGTTTAGTGATGATATTGAGAGACGAAAAGGACAGGATGAGATGATGGGAGGGAAAAAAAGGAGACATGAAAAACTAAAAATTCTTTAAATTAGTTACTTGAAAATTATATAGGTATAAAGAGAGATAATACTGCTCTTAAAGAATTTTAGCGTAAGAGTTTGTGAACTGAGTAATAAATTTCTGGATTAAGTTGTACACAACGGGGCATAATGTCTAATATTCGACGATGGGTAAATATCTGGGGATGATCCGAATAACAATTAAGTCTCACAAAAAAGAAAGAGAAAAAAAAGAAAAGAATAAAATAATAAGGACCAAAAGGTCAGAAGAGATTTTATAAAAAAGCACACACACACACATTTACACCTAAAATAATAATGATGAGAAGAAAAAGATTAATTGAAAACATTATTTAAAAAAAATTAAAATTAAAGAAAGGTACAAAAAGACTTCTTTGATTATTTTTGTGGGGGTAGAATGTGAAGATATTCTATCTCCCCTGTGTCCATAACCAGTCTCTTGGTGGCGTCTCTGGTCTGCTTGTGGTGTTTGTTTTTCCTGTGGCTTGATTAGTTGCTTAAGTCAGTTTGTTTGAGCAGGCAGAAAAATGTTCGGCATTACCCATAATTTTGTGATCCTCCTCCCAGGCTAGTTCAGTGGGAAGGAGATCTGCTTTGAGTATCACAAAAGAGGGAGATGGCTGTTTCTTCTAGTTTTGAGATGCTGTGATGAGGCTAGGTTCTGGGTAGGGTTGAGGCCTCTCAGCAAACAGTTGCTTTTCCCTGAGGCGCTAGCTCCTGAGATACACAGCCCAGTCTGGATCCATTCTCAGCATTTATGTTTACTGAATTTCAATTGATTGTCAAGGTTGCTGTAGGGAGGGGCAGCCTCTGGCTCTGTTTACAGAGTGAAGAAAGTCACTCCTCCAAGGGCAGGGCTTCTTTGCCTGGGCTGGGTGACTTCTCTTGGGTGGAACTGAGCGTGGCAAGTCAGGTCAGGTTCCTGTGATCTCCTAAATGGATCTTGCTTTCTTCCAAGGACTGAGTTAGAGATAGCTGTTCAAATGGGCCTTTGTCAGTATCAAAGATGGAGATCGCTGGTGGTGGTGGCAGGGTGGGGTGGCCTTACCTACTCTGTTCGCTGAGAAGGAGTGAAGACGTCAGTGTTCCACTCACGTCAGAATCTTGGTTCCTTTTCCGTCAGTTCTTACTGATGTTGAGTAGAATCTGCTGTCCCGCTGTGTCTGGCATCTTTGTCCTGGACTCTTTGTTATAGGTATGGCGCCTATGGCCACTGCCACTGGTGCCACAGCTGGCACAGCCATGGCTACCAGCAAGTGCTCTGATCTGTCTCCTTGCCTGGATTTTCCCTCTCTGGACAAACTCTCTGTACTGTAATGGGACACTTGGTGTGATTCTCTAACCTAGGACTGTTCACTGGAACAGTAAAACTGCTATGTGAGAGCTTGTTTAGCTCTAGTTTCTCCTCCACTCTCCCTCTGAACACATTTTTTGCCTCTTATTGAAGTATATCTGATATTTTAAAGTAGATTTGTCCAAATATAATTAAGTTGATCAATTATTTCATTAGGACAATGTTGGCCAGATTTATTTCTAGTAAATCTTATCCCTTATGATATATGAGAACATGCTGTGTTAGTCTCCTATTAATATGACAAATATTTTTATAAAATTAACTTCAAATGAGGAAAGATTAATCTTGGTTTCTGATTTTATACCTTTCAATTTACATTTCTTTTTCTCATTACTTTTGGTTGGTGATGGTACAGTACCCCATATCAGGAACATGTGATGGAGTATGTGTATTCCTGGAAGCGAGGAAGTAAAGAAAAGTAAGAATAGGAGTGAGAAAGGGAGAAAGGGGAGGTGGGGAAGAAGGAGAGGGAGAAGGAAAAGGAGAAGGAGACAGAGAAGTAAACGAAGGAAGAGGAAAAAAGGACTTTGATCTTAAACCTTCTTTGATGACAAGTTCTCAGTGACCTAATCTCTATTACTATGCCCACGTGAAAGGTTTAACCTCTTTATGGCAACATAGTGAAACCTAATTATTAATCCCAATCCTTTATTATTTCAGATTTAATTTCTAGACTGATGGGTAGATCTTTCTATACAATTGTGATAACTTCTATTCCTAAATACCAGAGATGCTATTTGGCATAGAGGTGGTTTGGTTATACCATTGCTGGAGAGATGAATGAAATATTTTGAGCACAAATACATTTTATTTAATGGATAAGGATGCTCCCAGAGGTTTCATTTTGTGACCTTCAAAAATGACTATTTCATCTAACTCATAATGACTTGAATTTTTCATAATTTTATGGCATTTCCATTCAAGTATTTGTCATCAACAGTGAGGTTCTTTCCTTCAAGTTGAAGGAAAAATAAATACTATCACAATCTTTATCAGAATTATTCTTTAGAGAGTAGGTATAATATGAATTTCCTACCATTCCAAAATTAGTTATCTTCAAGTCTATAGGAATAATTGGATAAGTGATTAAATATCCTGCTTTAGTTTTCTTATAATGAGGTTCATTCAATTTCTAAAAATCACTGTTGACATAAAATACATGAAATTCAGTGTTTCTCTGATATGACTTAGTAATCAAACCTCAGAAATACATGATTTGTAATCAAGATTTTTATATACTCACAAAATGTATGAATTTACAAAACCTAAAAAAGTTTAGGTTTAAAAGAATAGAAAATCACGTGACCACAGTATATAATATTTAATTTAATGAAAAATTGCTTCATTCAGCCTGACAGAGCCTTTTGCTTTTAGCTTATATGAGAAATTTGATTAACAATCCCTTTTTTGCTTTTGAATGATAGAGTATTGCAATTTGTCTAAAGATTCTGTCATTTAAACCTTTGCGTGCATAATTTTTCATAAAAATGAAACATTTTTCACAATGCAGGTTCAGGTTTAATAAATGAATAAATATCTAAATGTTAATTTGTTAAACTGAGCCTCTAGAATTCAAAAAATACAATTTACTTTATTGTTGGATATATTAAATCTGTGCTAAATATGGGTGTCTCAAGCTTGTAATCCTCGCTACTCAGGAAGCTGGGGTACAAAGTCAGCCTTGGCAAGAAAGTTTGTGAGACATATCTCAATTAATCACACACACACACACACTACAACACACACACACACACACACACACACACACACACACACACACACACACACACACACACACACACACACAAAGCCAGAAATAGAATTGAGGCTCAAATGATAGACCAATACCCTTGAGGAAAAAAAACAAGAACAACTAAGGGATAGTTCTTGAGTTAAAATCACAAGAACAAAACCCACACACAAGCAATATTATGCCTAAATGCTTATTTTAGTTTGAAGAAATAAACAATATCATGAAAATAATATTTGTTACATATCTTGGAACATTTGAGAAGTTGCTTTTAGTATAATTTGTCTTAAGATATAACATAGGTTATTAAAATTAATATTAATCTAGTTAATATTTATAATCACTCATAACACCTTACAGTACATCAGTTCAGATTTTTTCTATTGCCATAAGAAATATTCTGAGTAAAAGGAAGAGAGGAATATTAGACGAAAGGAGAAAGAAAGAAAAAGGAAGAAAGAAAAAAAGAAAGAAAGAAGGAAGGAAAAGGAAGGAAGGAAGAAAGGAAGAAAGGAAGGAGAGAAAGAGAGAGGTAGGGATGGAGGGAAGGAAGGAGGAAGCAAAGAAGAAAGGAAGGAAGGATGGAAGAGAAGGAGAAAGAATGGGACAAAACAATTTAATTTATAAAATCTCTTTAGCCCAACATAAACTCCATGTAATGAATCCTTAATAAATTCAAGTTTG